>NW_020538040.1:112152846-112370095 GCF_003426905.1 Ctenocephalides felis
TGTTGGTGTGTAATTGTGATGCAACCCTTAGTTCAATTTTTACACAAATGAAATCTAAGTTCAATTTTGACCGGCTCAGGAATTTAGTATATCAAATTAATTGCTCTAATTGCGAACTCTTTTATATTGGAGAAACTAGCCAAAACTGAGTAAACGCCTTAATCAACACAAAAATAATTCAAAAAATCCCAAACAATTAAAACAATGTTAACTGAGCATATTAAAAATTTAAATCACAATATCGATTTTTTTAACCCTAAAATTTTACATTTTGAAGAGAATACAATTAAAAGAAGATTCGCTGAGGGGTTGTTTTTACAATTACATAACGACAGAGTCATAAATAAACGCAATGACAATACGGCCCTTATCGAAACGAACACGTGGTTTCTTAATAGCGTGTCAAAATTCCTTAAAAAATAACAAAATCCCATCGCCTTTTAAATTTTCCAAAAAATATCAACACATGCTAAAAACTACTTTGAGAAAGTTGTGACATTTCTATCCTAAACTCCGAAGAGTAAATACATAGTTTCGACAACTTGTCAAGTTATCATGATTATTAGTGTGTTTTACCATTTGTGATGTTTGTGTTAAAAAATACATATCTTATCAATGTGCACATACTCATACCATGGATTAATAATGGTTTCATATGCTATATTAGGATACAAAATTGTAAGTGTTTTATTACTATTATTATTATTATTGTTTTTCCATGAAATTTCCTTTCATATAATTTATTTAGTTCCAATTTTTATAGTTAACTTGATTACCACTGAATGATGGCTAAGATGCTAGCCGAAACGTATGGATTTTAAATAAATAAATTTAAAAAAAAAAAAAAAAAACTCATACTATTTTTATTGATGTTACGCCCGAATATTAAACTCAAATTAAACATATATATCAACATCAAATTCAAGAATATTCAAAAATATATATATATATATATATATAAGTTTATATACTAGTTTATACCCTACTAGTTTATATATATATATATATATATATATATATAAACTAGTAGGGCGCATGGCATTGCGCCTTAAGGCAAATTGCTGGAACTTCCCGTACCGTAATTAAACATTAGTTTAAATTGGACTACGAGCGTGTTTTATGAACAACTTATGTGTACGTTTACAAAAGTCATTTTTTTTCATTTGATTTTTTTGATAATTTAGAAATTTTATCAAAATTTTGAAATTTTTTTAGAAGTTTTAAATTTTTTGGAATTTAAAAAACCGTTTTTTTTTCAATGTTTTGAGAATTTGGAAATTTTTGACAATATTCGATTTTTCTTGAAATAATCGAAATATTCTCAAGTTTTTGTAAAAAATCTTTTTTTTCAAATTTTTCAAATTTAGTTTTTTTTTGAAAATTATGAAAAAATTCGAAAATTAGAATTTTTTGAAACATTGAATTTTTTTGAAAATTTTGATTTTTTTTTTTGAAAATTTTCAAAATTATTAAATTTTTTGTAAATGCATTTTTGCACACCGTCTATTCAAGCTTTTAAATTAATCTAATCGGTTGATCCGTTCTCTCAAAATCTGCATAACAGTTTTTACACCCTTAGCGCTTCATACATCCTTCATACATAACCGCTAGACCTGCCTTCCCCAAAATTTAATCAGCTATTCATCTTGTCAATATAAGTAAAATGTTATTTGAATTATTAAAATCATACGCTCCGTTCTCTTAAAAACTGAGTTACCATTTTTGGCACTTTTTGCCCTGTAACTTCGGAACGGCTAAACCTGCCTTCGTCAAAAACAAATCAGCACGTTTCCTTATCAATACGAAACGGTAACTCAGTATTTAAGAGAACGGAGCGTCCGATTTGAATAATTCAAAAAACATTTTACTTGTATTAACACGAAGAAGAGCAGATCAAATTTCATGAAGGCAGGTCTAGCGGTTTCAGAGATCTAGTAAAAAAAGTAAAAAAAATGTCATTTGGCGGTCAAAAATGATCATTAGACATATGCACATAAAATTATCAGATATTTTATAGAGATTTTAACAACAAGTATAAATTTTGTTTACATTCCTATGGATTCCGTACCAATGATTATCCGTTAGACGGCGACGCGTCGCGTACGCGCTTCTATATTTTGTCTCTATGCAGTTAAAGCAGTACGATTGCTTTGAAAAAAATTTCAGAATTTCCAAAATATTTCAAAATAAATTTTTCTCAAAAAAGTCTTCTCTTTTTCAAAAAAAGTAAATTTTTGTCAAAAATTTATAGATTTTCAAAAATCTAATTTTTTCAGAGTAATTTTTTTTCAAAAATGTTAATCTTTAAAAAAAAAATATTTTTGGTACGGGAAGTTCTAGCAATTTGCCTTAAGGCACGATGCCATGCGCCCCACTAGTCATTTTTTTGCGATTACTATAACTTACTCTACGAAACGTTAAAAATATTGAAGTTACTTCCCAAGAACAAGAATACAAAAAAAAATGAATATTTCACAGATATTGGGGGAAAGTTTTATTAATTTTGCCAAACAAACCCTGCAGTCCATAGGTAATCGATGATGAAGAACGGTCCAAAATTTGCCTATCGCCAGCGGACGTCTTCGGCGTCTCTTGCAGAGTAACCTCGCGCTATAGTTTTACATAATAGTTCTCATAAGTAATCTTGTTCCAATCCACAAGAATGGACCGAGTTGAATATCTTGGTTATAACAATGAGTACGTTGTATGTTACATTGTAATTTGTGCTGTTCAGAGCATAATACGAATATGTTCTATTGCGCAATACACATAGATATTTATTCTCATTGCTAGAAAAATAGTTTGTGGTTTTTGAAGTCTCCATGACCGTTTGTTATGACGAGCAATGTTATTGGATTTATATGTTGTTCAACGCAAATAACCGTAGCAGATAAGGTATAATATATATTAATATAAATTTTAATACAAGTTTTCAAACTGAGCTTCCCGATTAGAGGTTAGATAGGATTTCAAACAGAGGTTCCAGTGTTGATACTCTCTTCCGGCAGCCTGATTTCAAGCATTAGTGACATCGTTTTTTTACTTGGAAATACAGATAGCGATGCTTTCAAGTGAAATAGCCTTTACCTGGCATTGCTGCATCAATAAAGATATTATGACTATTACTGAAATTGTGGTAATGAATTTCATCTCGTAGAGATAGCAGGACAACTGTTTTTTTGCCATCTATAGAACCGACGGAGTTAGCCTAATCAAATCATCACAACAGTTCATAGGACCCTTAAGTTTTGGTCGATGTTAAAAAAAATATTAAATACTATTAATAAAAATTTCAGCCTGCGTTTCAAACACTCTGATATCAACCTCTATAGAGAACTCAGTTTTCCTCGTAAATATAGACCCATATATTTTTACAAATGAAAATGGTTTTTCGGGGCATTGCTGAAGTCTCACCATTAAAAGGATGAATTTTGGGTTGCATTTTAACAGTATTCAGAAGTAAATGACAAAATAAAATTTTAGGCCATTATCTTATTCTCAAATAAAAAATCCCAAATATACACGCCTGTCATTAAACTCTCATTGCGTTATGCAAGTTAATTGGTCCTACTGTTAACTTTCCGTCGGGTAATCGAAAATGAAACTGCTATATATCTTAACATTTAACGTTTCAAAACTTTTTGAACATGTTGGCATACCATCGAAAAAATGGATGTTTGTGTGTGTGTATATATGTCGACGATTTCCAGATCACGAAACAATCGATTGACTAAAAAACATTTGTTTATTATTAATAAGGAGACGTTTGGATTAGTTTTTGGCCAAGGTAAGTCGAGCCGATTCGAAGATACGAGGCAAAAAGTGCCAAAAATGGTAACTCAGCTCTTCATATAATAAACATCTTACTTGTATTGACTGACTGTAAAGATTTGATTAGATTAAAATAAGTTAAAAAAATGCAATAAGGTGGTCAGGGCAAATAGTAATAGTATTCAAAGTAAATTTATTTTGACAGACTTTATGGGGACATTTTTATGGAACGTTTTGCTTATTAAAGTGTAATCTCCGAAAACCTGTCACATTTTGAAAAGTCACTAATATTTTTTTAATTTTCAATATCACCGCATTGCACAAACCTTGATTCAATAACATTTCAAACTTATTACATAATCTTGGTAATATTTTTAGAATAAAATTTTAAGAAACTTAATCCATCACAATGTATCTAATTATTCAAAATTACGACACCGCTGTTGCTATTTAAGAATACATATTTTGGCTTCTAATATAATTTTTAAAAATTTATGCAATGTCCCATTGCAATAATCGTTTACATTTATTACACAAATTGAGTAACGGCCCGAGAAATAATTATGTTTTCGTCGCATGAATAAAACGCAATTCATTTCTTTTGTGGAATTAATTCACACGATTAGAAATTTTGGTAATTATGAATTGGCCGCTGGAATGCTGAGTAAATGTTAAAAGTATTACAAACATGATTATATTAATTTTGAAAAGTACACTTATTATAGTTATAATTATATACAATAAAAAAATAATTTTTAATAATCCCTACTATATATATTTATATATATATATATATATATATATATATATATATATATATAAGGTTTTCGGGATCAAATTTAATACAAATTTACTTTATTTTTAATTACTAATACGATTTTAATAATATTATCTACAAAAATATAGATTTATTTAACTGATTTTGTTCGTACATTATCCTTTGTCATAAAACGTTATTCATTTAATAAAATTAAGAAAAGATAATCTATTTTGGCACATTTAAGGACTATTCTATTGTAAAAATATCAAAAACAGTATTTTGAATTTGTTCATATTTTCAAATCATATCATAACTATTCAAGAATATGTATACAAAAAAATTTTATAGAAATTCAAATTATTTTTGAAAATTTAGAAACTCTTTTACTTGAAATTGTCAGTGAATCTTTTTTATAGACTTCTCTCTGGCATATACTAACCCCATTCCCAAATTCCAATTTTACACCGTGAAATCGGTTTTTAATAACTGTTAATTTTAAACATTTTAACGTTTTTTACTTTTTTCTGTACTTTTGTAACTTTGATAAAAAAATATAAGAAATATAAGAGTAACAAAATGTATAGCCTTTTTTACGATGATTCAAAATATCACCTAAAATTGATGTCAAAATACCTTAATAAATGATCTAAATTCCTTAATACATTGTCTTTTATTTTATTTTTAAATGAAAAAGGGTTATAATTGCTAGGAATGTCAAATATGTATTCAAATATATACGTAAAAATAAATAACTGAATATATGCTGCTTTATGTAAGTATATATATATATATATATATATATATATGTAAATATATATACAGAATAAACCTGATGATGGAACGTATCTAGTTCCAAAACAAATTGTTTTTTATTATTGTATTTGTTCGGAATCCAGAAATTATCTATTGAATATATATATATATTTATATCTTGATAGTTTTTTCGACGTTGAAACATATTTCGAAGTAACTAGCAGCCCATTCGTCGAAATAAAAAAGGTATAAAGTACAAAAACTTTTATTTATACGTTTCGACACAAGATGCGTGTCATCATTCAGCAACACAGGACAAAAACACTCAAAAAAACTTTAATTTAAAAAATTAAACTGATAACATATTAGAAAAAAACATTTTTGTAGAAAAAATTGTGAATAACTAAAAGATTTGAAAACTAATTTGACTAAAAGTTTTAAAATTTAACATTGTGAGGCAAGAAACACGCCCATACTCGACTGTAATGAGTCGACTGTAATTACAGTCGAGTATGGTGCTCGGTATGGGCGTGTTTCTATATATATATATATATATATATATATATATATATATATATATATATATAGATTGTGAAATATATCACATAGTATTAATTTTAAACTTACAATAGAAAAAATGTTTATAGATATGTTAAAAACAAATATGTTTTTAAATATAACAATATTTCAAACGCTTTAAAATAAATTATCTATGTATATTTGCAAATATATAGTCAAAATTCATTTACATTATGTAGTATAATTTTTTATTTAGTAAAATATTTGATTTAATACCACACTAGTTTTATTATTTCTTGACCAATTTGAAATTTCCAAGAAATCCCAAAATAATTTCAAATTTTAAAAAATCACAGGAACCATAGGCAACACATATTTAAAAGTATATTATTAAACTGATCAGTGAATTTTAAAATAATGAAGATGTTTTTATATAAATGTTTTAGTGATAGTCACTCACATAGTAATCCACAGCGTAGCCAGGCCGGGCCAAAGCGCACGGCGCTAAAACAAGCGTCACGACGATCAAAACTTTGAAAGCTCCCATGGTAAAAATTAAATTATTTTTATCACTGATTTACTTATTCAATTTCTGAATCCAGTCTTGTAGTCCAGACGATGTTAACAACACTATCAAACTGTTACGTTTTCAAATTCGGTTCGCGGCTTTATACATGTGTTCTCTGTAACGGATCCGTTTTCGCAACCGACCACCACAAGTCAGAACATCTGTTTCGGAGGGGGGTCCTTAGGCGGCTGATGGACGAGGTGTTTGTTAACTCGTACTGTCTACTTGAAAATTCAATTTCCAAAATATTAACCAGCTAGTTGTAATTGATGAATATACTCGTCATGGAGAATAGGCAGAATTTTGTGTAATATACATTTCTGACCATTGGCTATATACATTTCAAACTTCGAAAAAAGAATCAAAATGTGTTTTCAATTTTCATGACATTTTAAATTTTTGTCGCAAAAAATCTAAATTTTACCTTTAAACAAGATTGAACCTCTGTGTCTCGCTTTACTCTACACAAAATAATTATTTGCATAATTTACAAAAATTTTAATTTTTCTAGTAAGGTAACTAGAGGCTGTAACAGTTTTTAACTTCCCGTAGGGCAAGTTATAGTAATAGCAAAAAAATCGAAAATGAAAATTTTTATATATCTTTACGTTTCAAAGGTTTCTGAACATTTTGGCATACCTTAGAAAAAATGGATGTATGTGTGTGTGTGTGTATGTATGTATGTGCGTGTGTGTATGTATGTGCGGATACAAATTTTCGTCGACGATTTCGGGAACACGGATCAACCGATTTGAATAATTCAAAAAACATTCGATTCGTATTGATAAGGAGACGTGCTGATTAGTTTTTGGCGAAGGCAGGTCTAGCCGTTCCGAAGATACGGGGCAAAAAGTGCCGAAAACGGTAACTCAGTTTTTAAGAGAACGGAGCGTCCGATTTGAATAATTTGAATAATAATTGAAAAAGTAAAAAAATGAGCCATTTGGCGGTCAAAAATGATCATTAGACATATGCACATCAAATTATCAGATATTTTATAGAGATTTTATAGATACATTTTGTTAACATTTCTATGGGTTCCGTACCAATGCTTATGCGTTAGACAGCGACGCGGCGCTTACGCGCTTTATATTTTGTCCCTATGCAGTTAAAGCTGTACGATTGCTTTGAAAAAAAGTTCAGATCTTCTACAATATGTCAAAATAAAGAAAAAAAATTTTTTTTCAAAAAAAAAAAATTTAAAAAAAAATGTTTTTTTTTAAATTTTTTTTTTTCAAAAAAAAGTTATTTTTTGTCCAATTTATAGTTTCTCAAAAATCTTATTCTTTCAAAATAATTTTTTTTCAAAAATGTTAATTGTTTTTAAAAAAATAATAATTTTTGGTACGGGAAGTTCCAGCAATTTGCCTTAAGGCACGATGCCTTAATTGCCTTAACACAGAATTCCACTTACAGCTAGTTTTTTATATTTAACCCTTTGGACTCCGGGCCTTTGATGTACATGACGACTCAGCAGCTTCGCATCATCACCGACAGTTGTTGGCTTGTAATATTTGTCAACGGTCTGGAATGATAAAGTTGTATTGTCGGATTGGGTAAAAACTAGTGGTGCATGGAATCGTGTCTTAAGGCAAATTACTGGAACTTCCCGTACCAGAATTAAATTTTCGAGGAAAAAAATTCAGTAATCAATGAACAATGATTAATAACAATTGTTTTAAACATTTTCAAATAGATAATTATTGTTCATAAAATATCCAGTGACGATCTTATCGTTCAAAACACTTAAGAATGTTTACATTAGCAAAAGGTGCCAAATAAATCCATCTGAGGATATATTTCTTACGATTAGAATAACGCATTTGAAATATATACATTTTCAAACTGGATTGTGAATTTAAAATTGATATTTTTTTTATTTTACTTTATTTGACTTTGCTACCTATATCACATTTGGTCATATACAAACATAATGATATACATGTACATTAGAAATAAATACATAACATTTTATTACTAAACTAGTGGGGCGTATGGCATAGTGCCTTAAGGCAAATTGCTGGAACTTCCCGTACCAAAAATTATTATTTTTTTAAAAGAGATTAACATTTCTGAAAAAAAATTTTTTCGAAAAAATTAGATTTTTGAGAAACTATAAATTCGACAAAAAATTACTTTTTTTTGAAAAAAAATATTGTTTGTATAATTTTTTTTTTTTTTATTTTGGCATAGTTTGAAAATTCTGAACTTTTTTTTTCAAAGCAATCGTACTGCTTTAACTGCATAGATACGAAATGTAAAGCGCGTAAGGATAAATTGGTACGGAACCCATAGAAATGTAAACAAAATTCATACTTATAGTTAAAATCACTATAAAATATCTGATAATTTGATGTGCATATGTCTAATGATCATTTTTGACGGCCAAATGGCTTTTTGTTTTACTTTTTTCATTAGATCTCCAAAACCACTAGACCTGCCTTCATGATCAATTCTTCATCTTGTCAATACAAGTAAAATGGTTTTTGAATTTTTAAAATGAGACGCTCCATTCTGTTAAAGACCGTGTTACAATTTTTGGCACTTTTTGCCCCGTATCTTTGGAAACGGCTAGACCTGCCTACACCAAAAACTAATCAGCACCTCTCCTTATCAGTATGAATCGAATGTTTTTTAAATTATTTAAATCGGTTGATCGGTGTTCCCGAAATCGTCGACAAAAATTTGTATCCGCACACACACACATACTCGTACATCCATTTTTTCTAAGGTATGCCAAAATATTCAGAAACCTTTGAAACGTCGAGAAATGCAAATATTTTTATTTTTAATTTTTTTACGATTACTATAACTTGCCATACGGGAAGTTAAAAATGAGTTGAGTCCACATGTTATAATTATGTCGAAATGGGTCCGACAACGGAGTTGTGGTACTCATATTATATGTCGGACTGGGGCCGACAACGGAGTCCAAAGGGTTAATATATCTTGAAATCCACTGATTATAATCTTATAAGATGAAAATGAATAGATACTATAACTGAGAGATACTAACTCTTCTAGCGAATCCAATACAAATAATTCCATAACTATTGTGCATTGTTTTCACAATTAACCATTGTCTAAGAAAAGCCCGGTGTTATAACTAACCCAGTGTTTGAGGCTAGTTGTAACATCTACTGGGGTAAGTAGTAACGAAAAAAGAGCGACAATATTCAATATAATTTTTTTTTGGAGAAAGTTAATTCATTTTATAAATTAAAGTTAACTGCAGTTATTACGAATAAAAAATATTGTGCTCTCTGTAACACAATCTACATGTGCCCATATTGCTTACAAAATATGCATTCCACCCATTCATCTTCACTAACTCCCGGTATTATATTTTACATTGATCAAGATAACTTTCTATTCAAGCAATTTATATATTACAAAAATTGTTACGCATTATCAAAGATTCATAATTATATATAAAACTAGCAAACCCGACCAACTCCGTTTTGCCACCAGATGGTTTCGTGAGAAATATGAAGAATTTTTTCGTTTGTTTTATATTTGAAAAGGAAAAATGTGATTTTATTATACAACAGTAATGAATTTATTTCGATTACAAATATGAAGGGTTTTTTAGTTGAACTTCTCTAAGTAAATGAAAGTGAATCCGCAAATTATCCGTTTCATTGAAGTGCTTTTTGGTAAACCACATTTTTTGTTTTTTGGTCTGACGTTAACACAAACAAAGCGGATGGTTTTCGAACTCGTGAATAGGCAACGTATAACTGCCCATGTAAAAAACAATGATTTTCTAAATAATTTATGTGAAACTTATCCCGCAAACACTAAGCGATTGCCCTTGCGACTTGTTATTGCGAACGCAAGGCGAACTGGAAATTGCAATCGTTTGAAGTCAAACGGAATACCAGTCGGAATCATTGGTATGTCACCAAATCGCCAGCAATTTTTGATTTAATAGTGAAATTCAGTGCGTGTACATCATATTCTTTGCGGCAAGAATTGCTCGTTGACTTAACCAAGCATAATTCTGAGAATTCTCACTAATGTCGAACTCGAATTTTTAATTACGATGCGTGAAGTTCCAGCAGCTTGCATTAAGGCACGATGGCATACACAACTAATTTTCTTAGCTATAAACCTTGCGGAGCCCGAGACCTTTCCAACGAATGCAAAATTGTCGAAATCGGTTTGTGCGTTCTGGAGTTATATCGTCAGGAAGAAAACACCGACTTATTTATATATATATATATATATATATATATATATATATATATACATATATATATATATATATATATATATATATAGATAATCTATTTGAAATTATTTTAAACAATTGTTGATTATTTTTATTACTCGAATTTTTAATTACGGTGCGTGAAGTTCCAGCAATTTGCATTAGGGCACGATGCCATGCACCACTATTTTTCTTAGTTATAAGCCTTGCGGAGACCGAGGCCTTTCCAACGAATGCAAAATTGTCGTGCGTTCTGGAGTTATTTCGTCAGGAACCCGACTTATTTTTATATATATAGAAGATAAGATGTATACAATTTAAAATTAGTCGATAATAATAACGCAAAAAAAATTACTATAGATCAATTTTATATTACATGTCAAAAATGATGGTCCTGCACTGCTTTGTATATTGCGTCGGCCTGGGGGACAGAAATTAATTTCATTTAAAATAATTAGATTTTGAAAATAAAACTATAAACAATTTGAAAAATACTTAACTCTTTCCACTCCACGTTCATGGGATGCTTTAACATACAAGTTTTATAAATTTCTCAACATTTTATTAAATTCCATCACTAGTAGCTATTATTTTAATCTAACAAAATTAATAACCGTATTCTCACGGCAATATGAATTATTTGCATATGCTGATTGCTAATTAAAATTCTCATTAGACAAAAGTAAAACTATAAACTTTTTGATTCGATGTTCGTTAACTTCACAATGTTTTTTATGTGATATTATTGAAAAATTTAGTTTTGTATCAATTATATAACGCGATTTGCACCAATAACGCCTTATTAACTTCCCATAGGTTAAGTTATAGTAATCGCAAAAAAATCGAAAATGAAAATTTTTATATATCTTTATGTTTTAGAGGTCTCTGAATATTTTGGCATATCTTAGAAAAAATGGATGTATGTGTGTGTGTATGTGTGTGTGTGCGTGTGTGCATGTGTGTGCGGATAGAAATTTTCAATAACGATTTCGGGAACACGGATGAAGCGATATGAATAATTCAAAAAACATTCGATTGGTATTGATAAGGAGACGCGCTGATTAGTTTTTGGCAAAGGCAGGTCTAGCCGTTCCGAAGATATGGGGCAAAAAGTGCCAAAAACGGTAACTCCGTTTTAAAAAGAACGGAGCGTCCGATTTGAATAATTCAAAAAATATTTTACTTGTATTAACAGGATGAAGAACTGATCAAATTTGCATGAAGGCAGATCTAGCGGTTTCGGAGATCTAGTAAAAAAAGTAAAAAAAATGCTATCTAGCGGTCAAAAATGATCATTAGACATATGCACAACAAATTATCAGATATTTTATAGACATTTTAACAATAAGT
This sequence comes from Ctenocephalides felis, assembly GCF_003426905.1. NCBI lineage: Eukaryota > Metazoa > Arthropoda > Insecta > Siphonaptera > Pulicidae > Ctenocephalides > Ctenocephalides felis. Next base: position 112,164,781 of record NW_020538040.1, read on the forward strand.
ATAAATTTTGTTTACCATTTATAAATTTTGTTTCCATTATACGGCGGCGCGGCGCTAACGATCTTCGATATTTCGTCTCTATGCAGTTACAGCAGTACGATTGCATTTAAAACTAGTGGGGTGTATGGCATCGTGCCTAAAGGCAAATTGCTAGAACTTCCCGTACCGTAACCAAATGTTCGAGGAATACTGAATGTTTTCAAGTAGATTATTATAAATATTGTAACATTGCCTAATATTTATAAGAATTATATAAACTGAATTGCAAAGTTAAAATTATTTGTTTAAGTTATATTAGAACTTTAGTCAGAATAAAAATAAAATCTGAATTATTTTCGATATACAAAAAAAAAAACTAAAAAAAAAAAAAAAAAACATTTTTTTCCAAAATCAATTATTTTGTTAAGACAAGCAGAAAGTTCTTTGAATCATTTAAATCGGACGCTTAGTTCTCTCAAAAACTGCCAATTTTTACATAATTAGCTCCGTATCTTCGAAATGGCTGGGCCTGCTTTTGTCAAAAACTAATAAACACTTCTCCCAATCATTACTAATTGAATGTTTATTAGATCATTCAAATCGGATACTCCGTTCTCTCAAAAAGTCGATTTCTATTTTTTGCACTCTTTGCTCCGTATCTCCGAAACGGCTGGACCTGCCTTTGCCAAAAACTAATCAGCTCTTTTCCCTATCAATTGGAATCGAATGTTTTTTGAGCCATTCAAATCAGTGGATCCGTGCGCCCAAAAACGTGACTGAAAATTTGTATCCATACATACATACACACACACACACACACACACACACATCCATTTTTTCTGAGGTATGCCAAAACGTTCAGAAACCTTCAAAATGTCGAGAAATGTAAAAATTTTGAATTTCGATTTTTGGCCCATTACAATAACTTACCCTACGGGAAGTTAAAAAGTTCAGAATTTCCAAAATATTTCAAAATACACTTTTCTTCAAAGTCTTTTTTTCAAAAAAAAAGTAAATTTTTGTCAAAGATTTATAGTTTCTCAAAAATCTAATTTTTCAGAGTAATTTTTTTTCAAAAATGTCAATCTTTTTAAAAAAAATAATTTTTGGTACGGGAAGTTCCAGCAATTTGCCTTAAGGCACGATGCCATGCGCCCCACTAGTTGGATATTTCATCATCGCACCGAAACGATGGCAGCGCGTCGGAAAATTGCCTCCATTTTTTTAAAATTAAATCATGGATCTATAGGTAATCTATCGATTTATAAATCTTCGAACAGATAAACCTATATTAACTGGGATTGTTTTAAATAGTTTGTAAATTTTTATGCACTTAACTTGCAACAGTCTCAGATATTTTTTTTTTTTTTTTTTTTTTTTTGTATTTATTTTTCATAGCAAGCTATACAAAGTACATTCAGCTACATATGTTACAGTTATATATTAATTGTCTGCGTGAGAAGGATCGCTATCCTGCGATAGCGCCTTCATAGATATTATATTATAATTTCTAGTAAATCATTGCATATTCTTTTTTTAAGACGCTTTGGTGGTAAAGGCTTGAGCAGATCTGACGCTAATACGTTTGGATGACGACTCAGACGAGCTTTATATCTGGTGCAGTATAGATTAATTTCTTCATCTATAGTTCGGATACTGAGATCTTGATGTATCAACCAGTTTGGAACATATTTTGGAGCGTTCACGATTTCTTTCAAAATTTTGTTTTGGAACCTTTGTAGAATAGTTATATTCGATTTACTGGCCGCACCCCATAGTTGTAGACCGTAGGACCATATTGGTTTAATTATTGTCTTGTAGATTAAGAGTTTATTTTCTGTTGTGACTTGCGATTTCCAGCCCATTAACCAATTTAGTTGTCTACGTGTTAATTCAAGCTGCTGACGCTTCTTTAGAATATGTTCATGCCAGGTTAATCTTCTATCTAAATGTAATCCCAGATATTTAACAACATTGGATACAGGAACCAAATCACCATTCAATCTAACAGGGGGGCATGAACCTTGTCTTAAGGTAAAAGTAACGTGAACTGATTTAGAGTTATTCACTTTTATTCTCCATAGTTTCATCCACTTTTCTTCTTCATCTACATGTTTCAGTCTCAGATATAGCACAAAATTTTAATTATTATATATTGGTGAGAAAATAATCAGAACATATAAATATGAGAGAATTAGAAGTAAATTAATTGAAGTAGTAGAAGAAGTAAGAAGAGTTCATGAGATAGAATGAGTAGATAGTAAAAAAGGAAAAAAAATGATGATAAGTTGAAAATGTATAAAAAAGAATAGAATGTATATGAAGAAGATAATATGAAATTGAAGATTGTAGTCTAGATTGCATAGAAGTAATATAGTAGGTGGCTAATGCTCGAGTAAACGAGGCCATTAAAAAAATATTATATAATGGTAAAAATAAGATTGTATTAAAACTACAGTGTTTTTTGCAAAAAATAAAAACTTTATTTGAGAGAGAGATAGGTTGGGTACGGATGTACCAGGGTACGATAGTGACAGTTGTCTTAAAAACTAAACTATACTGTTTTAGAGATAGATAGATAGAGTTCTGATAAAGTTTAGACTTGCTTCTGCCAAAAACTTATTATTACGTTCCCCCATCAATACAAATCAAATGTTTTTTTAATAATTCCAATCGGTTGATCCGTGTTCACAAAATCGCCGACGAAAATTTGTATCCGAACACACACACATACATCCATTTTTTATAAAGTACATATAATAAAATTTTCATTTTCGATTATTTGGCTATTACTATAACTTATCCTATCGGAAGTTAATAAGTGCAAAAAAGTGCTGTGTTTTCATATTTCTTGGATTGTATAAATGTACAGGTATTTCTTTGTAGTTAACAGATGAATATCGTACCACATATATGATCTAGGATTTAGAATAAATGACGTTGTATCCAAAGGATTTTGAGTTGTACAATTATGTACCAAATGCTAAAAATAAGTATTTATTACTATGTGTAGGTTTAAAGACAATAACAATTGTTAGTTGAGTTAACTTTCGATCTAAGATCTAACTGCAAAATGCTAAAACAAATATATTGTTGTAATTTTTATATTGGTAGAATGTGTGATCAGCTGACTACATGCTAGAATTTCTTTATATGGAACCATTACGGTTTGATTTAAAATTAAAAATATAAAGAATCAAACAAAAAATGGAACATTTCGCCTTAAGGCAAGTTGCATAAATATTCTACATATGTTCAATTGAAATGTAGCTATTTATGAAAAATAGTCAACTAATCATTACAATTTGCTTCCACTTAAAACTAATCAATTCTATATTTATTGATATCATTTAAACAGGCTTATGGTATCTGTAAGTGTAATAATTATAGTACATAAACAGGCGCTTGTTTGTCCTAAAAGGTTGACATCTATGTTTTAATCGTGAACTCTACCTCCATGTTAAGAGTAGTAAAAAAGGCCATTATGTTTGACATTTATTTACAAAATATCGTCTTGACCGATCTTTACCAAAAACTAATTAGCACAGTTTTCAAATAATATCTTTCCAACGGTTTTTAAATTCAATAAACCGGTTCAGGATTTACAAAAATGTAATCAAGAAATATTGTACTATTCTGCTAATTTAAAAAAAGGCTTGGACGATCGTTTTACAAAACTAACCAATGCGAGTCTTCATCGAGTTACATTGAATGGCTTTTGAATTTTCAAATCGATACAGTTGATTTCGTCAAATCACATAAACACAGACGCACATAAACACACATACTTTACCAAATTTGGTCTCAAATGATTTAGAATAAATCAAAATGAAACTTGAAGAGTAAACATAAAACTAAAAAGTCGAATTTTTTGGCGAAAACAAACTTATCCTTCGAGACGTTAATTATTGCATTGCAGATATAAGTTTTTGTAGCTGGTAAAATCTGTACTAAATGCTAAAAATTAGTGTCCACTTTTAAATTATATATCGGTAGTATCGGAAATCAGCCAACTCCTCCTCGAAGTTTCCCTGTTGTTGCTCAAGACTCTCTTGACTCAAGGTCGGTCGCGTTTGCGTGGACGTCGAGTCAGACCGTTCGCGTCTTCACGAATTTCTGCTTGAGAGACTTTTAATGTTAAGGTAAACGGTGATATATACCATTGCGGCTATTCGTATGCTGCGGAACGGAATTTGTTTACTAATTCAGGGCTACACGTTCGCACTTTTAATTTCAATCAGTTTTTATCGTACGCGCCATTTTGATATTTTCTTATTGACATTGTTGATTTGCATGGGTGGAACACTTTTTTGTTTATATTACCACTTTGTATTAAGCTGAACAAACAAGTGACATAGTTGATTAGAAAAAAACTAGTGGGGTGGGTGGCATCGTGCCTTAAGACAAATTTTTGATACTTTCCGTACCGTAACGAAATGTTGGTGGAATACTGAATGTTTTCAAATAGATTATTATAAATATTGTAACATTGTCTAATATTTATGAGAATTATATAAACTGAATTGCAAAGTTGAAATAATTTGTTTAAAGTATATTAGAACTATAGTCAGAATTAAAAATAAAATCTGAATTATTTTCGATACACAAAAAATTAAAAAAAAAAAAGTTGATACTAATTTTTTTTCCAAAATCAATTATTTTGTTAAGACAAGCAGAAAGTTTTTTGAATTAATTGGATCGGACGCTTAGTTCTCTCAAAAACTACCATTTTTTGTACATTTAGCTCCGTATCTTCAAAATGGCTGAGCTTGTCTTTGCTAAAAACTAATCAGCACATCTCCTTATCAATAGGAATCGAATGTTTTTTGAACCATTCAAATCGGTTGATCCGTACGCCCAAAAACGTGGACGAAAAATTGTATCCATACATACATACACACACACACATCCATTTTTTCTGAAGTATGCCAAAATGTTCAGAAACCTTCAAAACGTCGAGAAATGTAAAAATTTTCAATTTCGATTTTCGGCCCATTACAATAACTTACCCCACGGGAAGTTAAAAATAGAATATTTACAGCTTCTATCTCAAAAAGAAAACTATACTGATAATCAAACTGTATCTCCGTTTCATGAATGAAAAGGAAAAATGTATCAAAAGATCATCAAATACAATTTCAAGTTTGAAGAAAACAGTCTAATAATTTTATGTGAGCAAGTTTTTTAATATAAGAGAAGTTGTTTTGCTCAAATTTTTAAAAACCAAATCTAAGATCACTAAAAGACAGGGACAAAAAACATTGTCAAACATAACATAAAAACATAAACATCAACAAGCAAAGTTGAAAGTTTGAATAGGTTCATTCGCCTACAGTCATTGATAGATCATCTATTGAAATGATGTTTATGCTGCAACAAAGAAATAAGACATATAGCATCGAATGAAAAGAGAAAATTCAAGGTGTTCAAGCCTAAATGTTGGATTTCTGATTCTAAATTGCTGAAAATAATTTTCAAACAGTTTATTTATTGCGATTACAAAGTTTGTTATTTTAAATGCAGTGCCAATAGAAAATACTGTGTAGGGTTTGCCACTTTCTGTTGATCAGCAATAATTTTGTAAATTTAGAAATGAAATGAGAGAAAAGTTAAGTAAATAGTAACTTGTCTACGTGGAAATACTGAAATACTATCTTCTGCACAACCTTTGGATGGATGTCACAGACATAAAAATAGGTTATAAACCAATAGCTATAAACACCAAAATGATTTTTAACGACTTTTATTGCCAGAAATATGTAATATAACACAACATAATCATCTAAACAAAGCTTGTAAATACAATATAACAAGATATAAATAGTGATGTATGGCATCGTGCCTTGAGACAAATTGCTGGAACTTCCCGTATCGCAATGAAATATTCAAGAAATATTAAATGTTTTCAAATAGATTATTATAAATACTGTAACTTATATATGTTTACAGAAATGTAAAAAAAACAACACTTTTGTCATTTCGAATTGTTTATTAGATCATTCAAATCGAATGTTCCATTCTCTCAAAAACTCGATTTCTATTTTCTGCACTCTTTGTTCCGTATCTTCAGAACGGCTAGACCTGCCTTTGCTAAAATCTAATCAACACATTTATAGAGATCGAAGGCTGATCGGTTGATCCGTACGCCCGAAAACGTGGACAAAAATTGTATCCATACATACATATACACACATCAATTTATTATGGGGTATGCAAAAATGTTCAGAAACCTTCAAAACGTAAAAAAATGCAAAAATTGTCTATTTCGATTTTTGGACGATTACAATAACTTACCCTACGAAAAGTTTAAAAAACGTATATTTTTTAAACAAGAAATATTGTGTTTTTTGTATTGAATTTTTCTTTCTCTTGCTCTTTTGTATTTTATCTTGTTTTTAGTAAATATATATTTTTCTTTACCTGTATAAATTTTATCCAAAAAGGACTAGAAATACATGTCACAACATATAAATATCACATAAAACTAGTTGCTTATAGCATCATGCCTTAAGGCAAATTGCTGGAACTTCCCGTATCGTAACGAAATGTTCAAGGAATATTAATTTTTTTTAAATGAATTATCAGAAATACTATGACATTGTCTGATATTCATAAGAATTATATAAACTAAATTACAAAGTAAAAATTATTTATTTAAAGTATATAAGTGAGCTTTAGAAGCAATTATTTTATTAGAACATTTAGCTCAGTATCTTCAAAACGATTAGACCTGCCTTTGCCAAAAACTAATCAGCACATCTCCCTATCTATAAGAATCGAATTTTACTGAATCATTCAAATCGGTTAATCCGTGCACTCGAAAACGTGGACGAAAAAATGTCTACATATAAAACACACACACACATCCATTTTTACTGTGGTATTATAAAATGTTCCGAAACCTCTGAAACGTGAAGATATGCATAAATTTTCATTTTCGATTTTGGGCCCATTACTATGACTTACCCTTTGGGAAGTTAATATAACTAATTGCTGGTAATGAACATACATATACACACACACACACACAAATCAATTTTTTATGGGGTATGGGGTATGCCAAAATGTTCAGAATCCTTCAAAACGTGAAAAAATGCAAAAATTTTACTAACAGCAAAATAACAAACTAATTAAGTGATTTATCGGGCATTGAATTTTTTTTAAAGCAATTGCGCTGCTTAGCTGTTTTAGAGATGAAATATCGAAGCGCGCAAGCGCCGCGTCGCAGTCTAACGGATGAAATACGCACGGAATCCATAAAATATAACTAAAATTTGCACTTAAAATCAAAAATGAAAATTTTATGTGCATATGTCTAATGATCATTTTTGACCGACAAAGGAGCATTATTTTTAACTTCCCATTGGGTAAGTTATACTAATGCGCCAAAAATCAAAAATGAAATTTTTTGCATTTGTTTACGTTTTGAAGGTTTCTGAATATTTTGGCATACCTCAAGAAAAATGGATGTGTGTATGTGTGTATGTGTGTTTTGTATGTCCGCATAGAAGTGGTAAATAGTATATGGCAAAGGGAGGTCCAGTCGTTTCGGAAATACCAAGCAAAATGTGCAGTGCTAAAATTGACAGTTTTTAAGAAAGCTAAGCATCCAGTTTGAATGATTCATAGAACTTCTGCGTGTGTTGACAAAACGATTGCGTTAAAAGTTTTAAAGCTCACTTATATACTTAAAATAAATAATTTTAATTTTGTAATTCAATTTATATAATTCTTATAAATATTAGACAATGTCCTTCATTTTAAATTTGATTGATTGAGTTTTGTTTATTTATTTATTTTATTTTTCTGTAAACAGATATAAGTTACAATATTTTTAAGTTCCCGTAGGGCAAGTTATAGTAATCGCAAAAAAATCGAAAATGAAAATTTTTATATATCTTTACGTTTCAAGAGTTTCTGAACATTTTGGTATACCTTAGAAAAAATGTGCGTTTATGTATGTGTGTTTATGTGCGTGTATGTGTGTGTGTTTGGATAAAAATTTTTGTCGACGATTTCGGGAACACGGATCAACCGATTTGAATAATTCAAAAAACATTCAATTCGTATTGATAAGGAGACGTGCTGATTAGTTTTTGACGAAGGCAGGTCTAGCCGTTCCGAAGATACGGGGCAAAAAGAGCCGAAAACGGTAACTCAGTTTTTAAGAGAACTGAGCATCCGATTTTAATAATTCAAAAAACATTTTACTTGCATTGACAAGATGAATAATTGATCAAATTTTCATGAGGGCGGGTCTAGCGGTTTCGAAGATCTAACAAAAAAAAAAAATGTCATTTAGCGGTCAAAAATGATCATTAGACATATGCACATCAAATTATCAGATATTTTATAGAGATTTTAACAATAAGTATAAATTTTGTTTACATTTCTATGGGTTCCGTACCAATGTTTATCCGTTAGACAGCGACGCGGCGCTTACGCGCTTTATATTTTGTCTATATGCAGTTAAAGCAGTACGATTGCTTTGAAAAAAAGTTCAGATCTTCTAAAATATGTCAAAATAAAGAAAACATTTTTTTTCAAAAAAATTTTTTTAAACACTTAACTTAAAAACATACTGTAATTTTTGTTATTTGTATTTTATACACAACATATAAGAGCTTATAAACTAAACAACAACCTGATTATGCCAAATTAAAATGAAGGACCTTATCTAATATTTCATGATACATTAGAAAACTTTATCTTTTATTTCTAAGAGTTATATAAACGGAATTGCAAAGTTAAAATTATTTATTTTAAGTATATAAAAAAGCTTTACATTTTTAGATAGAATTAAAATTCAATTTTTTTATATTTGATAATTTTGAAATTGATGTAAATTATTAAGCCGCTCGACCCGCCTGAATCAAAATATAATTATTTCTTCAATATAAGCAAAATTTTTTTAAATCGTTGTAATCGTGTAATTTCTAGCAAGTTTTGTTCTGAATCCCCGTCTTTCAAACGAATCAGCACGTCTCTCGGTCAATACGAATCGAGTGTTTTTTAACTTCCCGTAGGGTAAGTTATAGTAATCGCAAGTTTCAGAAGTTTCTGAACATTTTGGCATACCTTAAAAATGAATATATGTATTTTTTTGTATAGCATAAGAAATGTCTTCACGCATCCCAGACTAGTCTTATGCCTGGGTATGTCGAACTCAATACCGCCTGGGTATAATACCGACTAAAACATCCGCTTTGCTCTTGCTCCTGTTACCCACGGAAATTGCCGTTAGGCATTACATCGTGGGGAGGGGATCTAGAATGTTATCATCCTTACCATGATTTTATACTCATCTTTTAAATGATCTTTACCAAAAACTAATTAGCACAGTTTTCAAATAATATCTTTCCAACGGTTTTTAAATTCAATAAACCGGTTCAGGATTTACAAAAATGTAATCAAGAAATATTGTACTATTCTGCTAATTTAAAAAAAGGCTTGGACGATCGTTTTACAAAACTAACCAATGCGAGTCTTCATCGAGTTACATTGAATGGCTTTTGAATTTTCAAATCGATACAGTTGATTTCGTCAAATCACATAAACACAGACGCACATAAACACACATACTTTACCAAATTTGGTCTCAAATGATTTAGAATAAATCAAAATGAAACTTGAAGAGTAAACATAAAACTAAAAAGTCGAATTTTTTGGCGAAAACAAACTTATCCTTCGAGACGTTAATTATTGCATTGCAGATATAAGTTTTTGTAGCTGGTAAAATCTGTACTAAATGCTAAAAATTAGTGTCCACTTTTAAATTATATATCGGTAGTATCGGAAATCAGCCAACTCCTCCTCGAAGTTTCCCTGTTGTTGCTCAAGACTCTCTTGACTCAAGGTCGGTCGCGTTTGCGTGGACGTCGAGTCAGACCGTTCGCGTCTTCACGAATTTCTGCTTGAGAGACTTTTAATGTTAAGGTAAACGGTGATATATACCATTGCGGCTATTCGTATGCTGCGGAACGGAATTTGTTTACTAATTCAGGGCTACACGTTCGCACTTTTAATTTCAATCAGTTTTTATCGTACGCGCCATTTTGATATTTTCTTATTGACATTGTTGATTTGCATGGGTGGAACACTTTTTTGTTTATATTACCACTTTGTATTAAGCTGAACAAACAAGTGACATAGTTGATTAGAAAAAAACTAGTGGGGTGGGTGGCATCGTGCCTTAAGACAAATTTTTGATACTTCCCGTACCGTAACGAAATGTTGGTGGAATACTGAATGTTTTCAAATAGATTATTATAAATATTGTAACATTGTCTAATATTTATGAGAATTATATAAACTGAATTGCAAAGTTGAAATAATTTGTTTAAAGTATATTAGAACTATAGTCAGAATTAAAAATAAAATCTGAATTATTTTCGATACACAAAAAATTAAAAAAAAAAAAGTTGATACTAATTTTTTTTCCAAAATCAATTATTTTGTTAAGACAAGCAGAAAGTTTTTTGAATTAATTGGATCGGACGCTTAGTTCTCTCAAAAACTACCATTTTTTGTACATTTAGCTCCGTATCTTCAAAATGGCTGAGCTTGTCTTTGCTAAAAACTAATCAGCACATCTCCTTATCAATAGGAATCGAATGTTTTTTGAACCATTCAAATCGGTTGATCCGTACGCCCAAAAACGTGGACAAAAAATTGTATCCATACATACATACACACACACACATCCATTTTTTCTGAAGTATGCCAAAATGTTCAGAAACCTTCAAAACGTCGAGAAATGTAAAAATTTTCAATTTCGATTTTCGGCCCATTACAATAACTTACCCCACGGGAAGTTAAAAATAGAATATTTACAGCTTCTATCTCAAAAAGAAAACTATACTGATAATCAAACTGTATCTCCGTTTCATGAATGAAAAGGAAAAATGTATCAAAAGATCATCAAATACAATTTCAAGTTTGAAGAAAACAGTCTAATAATTTTATGTGAGCAAGTTTTTTAATATAAGAGAAGTTGTTTTGCTCAAATTTTTAAAAACCAAATCTAAGATCACTAAAAGACAGGGACAAAAAACATTGTCAAACATAACATAAAAACATAAACATCAACAAGCAAAGTTGAAAGTTTGAATAGGTTCATTCGCCTACAGTCATTGATAGATCATCTATTGAAATGATGTTTATGCTGCAACAAAGAAATAAGACATATAGCATCGAATGAAAAGAGAAAATTCAAGGTGTTCAAGCCTAAATGTTGGATTTCTGATTCTAAATTGCTGAAAATAATTTTCAAACAGTTTATTTATTGCGATTACAAAGTTTGTTATTTTAAATGCAGTGCCAATAGAAAATACTGTGTAGGGTTTGCCACTTTCTGTTGATCAGCAATAATTTTGTAAATTTAGAAATGAAATGAGAGAAAAGTTAAGTAAATAGTAACTTGTCTACGTGGAAATACTGAAATACTATCTTCTGCACAACCTTTGGATGGATGTCACAGACATAAAAATAGGTTATAAACCAATAGCTATAAACACCAAAATGATTTTTAACGACTTTTATTGCCAGAAATATGTAATATAACACAACATAATCATCTAAACAAAGCTTGTAAATACAATATAACAAGATATAAATAGTGATGTATGGCATCGTGCCTTGAGACAAATTGCTGGAACTTCCCGTATCGCAATGAAATATTCAAGAAATATTAAATGTTTTCAAATAGATTATTATAAATACTGTAACTTATATATGTTTACAGAAATGTAAAAAAAACAACACTTTTGTCATTTCGAATTGTTTATTAGATCATTCAAATCGAATGTTCCATTCTCTCAAAAACTCGATTTCTATTTTCTGCACTCTTTGTTCCGTATCTTCAGAACGGCTAGACCTGCCTTTGCTAAAATCTAATCAACACATTTATAGAGATCGAAGGCTGATCGGTTGATCCGTACGCCCGAAAACGTGGACAAAAATTGTATCCATACATACATATACACACATCAATTTATTATGGGGTATGCAAAAATGTTCAGAAACCTTCAAAACGTAAAAAAATGCAAAAATGTCTATTTCGATTTTTGGACGATTACAATAACTTACCCTACGAAAAGTTTAAAAAACGTATATTTTTTAAACAAGAAATATTGTGTTTTTTGTATTGAATTTTTCTTTCTCTTGCTCTTTTGTATTTTATCTTGTTTTTAGTAAATATATATTTTTCTTTACCTGTATAAATTTTATCCAAAAAGGACTAGAAATACATGTCACAACATATAAATATCACATAAAACTAGTTGCTTATAGCATCATGCCTTAAGGCAAATTGCTGGAACTTCCCGTATCGTAACGAAATGTTCAAGGAATATTAATTTTTTTTAAATGAATTATCAGAAATACTATGACATTGTCTGATATTCATAAGAATTATATAAACTAAATTACAAAGTAAAAATTATTTATTTAAAGTATATAAGTGAGCTTTAGAAGCAATTATTTTATTAGAACATTTAGCTCAGTATCTTCAAAACGATTAGACCTGCCTTTGCCAAAAACTAATCAGCACATCTCCCTATCTATAAGAATCGAATTTTACTGAATCATTCAAATCGGTTAATCCGTGCACTCGAAAACGTGGACGAAAAAATGTCTACATATAAAACACACACACACATCCATTTTTACTGTGGTATTATAAAATGTTCCGAAACCTCTGAAACGTGAAGATATGCATAAATTTTCATTTTCGATTTTGGGCCCATTACTATGACTTACCCTTTGGGAAGTTAATATAACTAATTGCTGGTAATGAACATACATATACACACACACACACACAAATCAATTTTTTATGGGGTATGCCAAAATGTTCAGAATCCTTCAAAACGTGAAAAAATGCAAAAATTTTACTAACAGCAAAATAACAAACTAATTAAGTGATTTATCGGGCATTGAATTTTTTTTAAAGCAATTGCGCTGCTTAGCTGTTTTAGAGATGAAATATCGAAGCGCGCAAGCGCCGCGTCGCAGTCTAACGGATGAAATACGCACGGAATCCATAAAATATAACTAAAATTTACACTTAAAATCAAAAATGAAAATTTTATGTGCATATGTCTAATGATCATTTTTGACCGACAAAGGAGCATTATTTTTAACTTCCCATTGGGTAAGTTATACTAATGCGCCAAAAATCAAAAATGAAATTTTTTGCATTTGTTTACGTTTTGAAGGTTTCTGAATATTTTGGCATACCTCAAGAAAAATGGATGTGTGTATGTGTGTATGTGTGTTTTGTATGTCCGCATAGAAGTGGTAAATAGTATATGGCAAAGGGAGGTCCAGTCGTTTCGGAAATACCAAGCAAAATGTGCAGTGCTAAAATTGACAGTTTTTAAGAAAGCTAAGCATCCAGTTTGAATGATTCATAGAACTTCTGCGTGTGTTGACAAAACGATTGCGTTAAAAGTTTTAAAGCTCACTTATATACTTAAAATAAATAATTTTAATTTTGTAATTCAATTTATATAATTCTTATAAATATTAGACAATGTCCTTCATTTTAAATTTGATTGATTGAGTTTTGTTTATTTATTTATTTTATTTTTCTGTAAACAGATATAAGTTACAATATTTTTAAGTTCCCGTAGGGCAAGTTATAGTAATCGCAAAAAAATCGAAAATGAAAATTTTTATATATCTTTACGTTTCAAGAGTTTCTGAACATTTTGGTATACCTTAGAAAAAATGGATGTATGTGTGTTTATGTGCGTGTATGTGTGTGTGTTTGGATAAAAATTTTTTTCGACGATTTCGGGAACACGGATCAACCGATTTGAATAATTCAAAAAACATTCGATTCGTATTGATAAGGAGACAAGCTGATTAGTTTTTGACGAAGGCAGGTCTAGCCGTTCCGAAGATACGGGGCAAAAAGAGCCGAAAACGGTAACTCAGTTTTTAAGAGAACTGAGCATCCGATTTTAATAATTCAAAAAACATTTTACTTGCATTGACAAGATGAATAATTGATCAAATTTTCATGAGGGCGGGTCTAGCGGTTTCGAAGATCTAACAAAAAAAAAAAATGTCATTTAGCGGTCAAAAATGATCATTAGACATATGCACATCAAATTATCAGATATTTTATAGAGATTTTAACAATAAGTATAAATTTTGTTTACATTTCTATGGGTTCCGTACCAATGTTTATCCGTTAGACAGCGACGCGGCGCTTACGCGCTTTATATTTTGTCTATATGCAGTTAAAGCAGTACGATTGCTTTGAAAAAAAGTTCAGATCTTCTAAAAATATGTCAAATTAAAGAAAACATTTTTTTTCAAAAAAATTTTTTTAAACACTTAACTTAAAAACATACTGTAATTTTTGTTATTTGTATTTTATACACAACATATAAGAGCTTATAAACTAAACAACAACCTGATTATGCCAAATTAAAATGAAGGACCTTATCTAATATTTCATGATACATTAGAAAACTTTATCTTTTATTTCTAAGAGTTATATAAACGGAATTGCAAAGTTAAAATTATTTATTTTAAGTATATAAAAAAGCTTTACATTTTTAGATAGAATTAAAATTCAATTTTTTTATATTTGATAATTTTGAAATTGATGTAAATTATTAAGCCGCTCGACCCGCCTGAATCAAAATATAATTATTTCTTCAATATAAGCAAAATTTTTTTAAATCGTTGTAATCGTGTAATTTCTAGCAAGTTTTGTTCTGAATCCCCGTCTTTCAAACGAATCAGCACGTCTCTCGGTCAATACGAATCGAGTGTTTTTTAACTTCCCGTAGGGTAAGTTATAGTAATCGCAAGTTTCAGAAGTTTCTGAACATTTTGGCATACCTTAAAAATGAATATATGTATTTTTTTGTATAGCATAAGAAATGTCTTCACGCATCCCAGACTAGTCTTATGCCTGGGTATGTCGAACTCAATACCGCCTGGGTATAATACCGACTGAAACATCCGCTTTGCTCTTGCTCCTGTTACCCACGGAAATTGCCGTTAGGCATTACATCGTGGGGAGGGGATCTAGAATGTTATCATCCTTACCATGATTTTATACTCATCTTTTAAATGAACGAAGTCCAAATCGCCCTTTCTCTTTCCATAGAGCGCAGGACAATTAGCACAACTCTCGCAAATCTGTCTATGGCGTTTCAAGAAGCTTCAGTTGTCAGCACTTATACAACAGTTTCTGGCGTAAATCTTTGCCTCAATATCTTTTCTAAATCGTCCCGTAGAGCACTAAATCGCAGGCACACGAAGAACACGTGCTCAGCATCTTCGATTTCGCCCAAACAATATGGGCAAATCGTACTTGAAGCAGTGTAGGTAGGCTCGAAAATAGTCGTGCCCAGATAGCATTTGCGTAGTGTAATAATTCACTTTTCCATGCTTGAGATTTAGCCAGACTTTGATGTTTGAAATGAGACGATGCGTCCATCTGCCCTTCACTCCGACATCCCACAGTTGCTGCCATCGCTCAATGTTGTACTGCCGTTCTTTTATTCTCAACTTTTCAGAACTCAAGATGTCTTTGATGGTAAATTGTCCGTCTTTTCTCTGCTAAGACTAAGAGAGGCAGAGTTCCTGAAATCACTCACGCTGCTTCCTCCGATATTGTGCGAAATGCGCAAGCAACTCTTAAAGCACTCAGATGATATATAAATCCTGCCATTCTCCGCCATTTTTGAGTTTTGTGTGCATTTGCCCATACGGAGATACTTATGTAAGCACCGAAGTAACCACTGATGATAGTAATATCCTTCTGGTTTGTTTTAGGCTTTCAACATAAGGCATCAGTCGAGCAAGACTTGTCCTGATGCCTTAGCACTAACTGGTTCCACCTGCTGATTCAAATTTAATCGAGCATCAAGTATTACTCCGAGGTAACAGATGTGAGGCTTTGACGTGATCTCTAGATTGCCTATCCTGCTTGATGGTCTTTATTGTTTTTCTACTTGTAATAAGAACAACTTCACTTTTTTGTTGTGCTAATTGGAGGTTCATTGTTACCATACAGCGATTAATTTTTCTCAAGGTTGATTATGTCAGGTTCTGTCAAATAAACCTAAAATTTCATCAATTTGTTTGGCAAAAACTACTATGGCTACATTGTCTGCATATGCTAGAATCTCAAGTATCAAAAGATCATCATACATAATATTCTCCTGTTATATTACATTCTTCTATACCATCGCGTGAATCGTACATTAGAATTCTGTCTGTAAAGTAGTTTGCGACTATATTGCAGAGGTATACTGGCACGTGCTTGTCACGGAGTGCATTCATAATGCAATCCGAGTTTGCAAAATTGAATGCATTTTTGATATCTAATGTAGCTACCAGACAATACTTCTTTGCAATTGCTTTTTTGGCGGTATTAACTACCAAGTTTATAGCATCGATAGTTGATAGTTCTTTGGGAAAACCATACTAATTGTCTGCTAAGAATGGGTCAACTACTGCATCTATTCTTTGGTGAATTACTCTTTCAAAAATTTTACCCGCTGATTGAACATATGTACATCTAATTATCAGATATATTATAGAGATTTTAATATTGCGTACACATTTTGTGTACATTTTTCTGGGTTCCGTACCAAGATTTTTAATTTGAAATATATTTATATGATTCAAACAAATGTCCTCGACATTTTCGACAGTAACCGATTTGAATAATTGATAAAACATTCGGTTCGTAGGGTAGGGCGGGGCTAGATGAGCAAATTTTTACTTAAACGGATGTAGCTCCTCAATGAAAAGTCTCAATAAATTGCTATACGGCTTAATGGATTTTTTGTTTATCGATTAACAAAAGTGTTAATACTATTTTTTCGTAATAAGTAAAATTTTAAAGCTACAGCTGTTTAAATGCAAAAAGTCAAGTATGCTCAATGTACCCCATAGGTGGGGCAAGTTGAGCACTAAGAAAGTATAATGAAATCATAGGTTCAATGTCGATTAGTGATGAAATAAAATAAGTTTTTAATAACCAGTTCTATATTTATAGTATTTATTGACAGAGAAAACAATACCCTTAGTAATTTGCGTTGAATAATTAACGAAAAGTAGAATCAACAAAACAATATCGTATCTTAGGATTTATTTTACCATTATATTCAGTATTTTTGTTTAAAATCATTATTTCTTTATATTATTACTCATAGACTTAGCTTAAATCTTAAAAATAATAATTAATTTCTGGAAGTTAATGGTAATTGTGTTAGTGACAGAACAAGTTTAGCAACTATGCTCAACTAACCCCGACTCGGAATTTCAAAATAAAAGTGAGTTTATAAAAAACCCGTGAGAATTATAATGATATATAATATAAAGCACAGAATCTCTGTGCATATTAAAAGTACTATAATTATATGGAAGAATAACATTTACCTGATTAAAAATAAATAACATTTGACTAAACCAGACGAAAACCCGTGATGAATTACTTTTTTACTTTTTGGTCTCAAAATTAATAAAACGCCCGTGAGCCTCACTCCTTTGTCCAGCGGCCACTAGCGATCGCAGGATATTTATTTCTTTCAAATCTCTATCTTTCCGCGATATAATGCCTAAACGGACGGTGAATAGTTTTCGAGATATTTCGATTGCTCAACTTGCCCCTATGCTCAACTAGCCGCGCTCTACCCTACTCGATCGCAAGGCGTTTTTGCAAAAGGCAATTTTGCCATTTCGAAGTTATGGTGCGCAAAGAGTGTAAAAACGGTTATGCACTTTTCGAGAGAACGAATCATCCGATTAGATTAGTTCAAAAAACATTTTGCTTAATAATAGCAATAAGTTATTGTAATCGTCCAAGAAACAAAAATAATTTTTTTTGAAAGTTTTTGAATATTGTGGCAGTCCTTACAATTAGAAAATGTATTTGTGTGCGCGTGTGTTTTTGTATGAATGAACACAATATTTCCTCCACGTTTTTGTATATTAATTATTAACTTCCGGTAGCGTAGTTATAGTATTGGGCCGAAAATCGAAAATGAAAATTTTTGCATATCTTCACGTTTTGCAGGAACATTTTGACATAAGTAAGTATCTCAGAAACAATGGATGTGTGTTTGTATTTTCGCATCTTTTCGTCTACGTTTTCGGGTGCATGTGTGGAATAACCGATTTAAATAATTGATAAAACATTCGGTTCGTAGTTGATCGGGAGGCGTTTTTGCAAAAGGCAATTTTGCCATTTCAAAACGCAAAGGGTGTAAAAACGGTTATGCCGTTTTTGAGAGAACGAATCATCCGATTAGATTAATTCAAAAAACATTTTGCTTGAGTAGACAGTGTGCAAAATATGCATTTACAAAAATTTAATAATTTTGACAATTAAAAAAATTCTATTTTTCAAAATTCTTCATTATTTTCAAAAATAAACTAAATTTTGAAAAATTTGAAAAAAAAAGATTTCTTATAAAAATTTGAGTATATTTCGATAATTAAAAAAAAATCGAATATTTTCAAAAATGTCCAAGTTCTCAAAATATTTAGAAAAAACTTTTTTTTAATTTTCCAAAAAAATTCAAACTTCTAAAAAAAATTCAAAATTTTGAAAAAATTTCTAAATTATCAAAAAAATCTAATTTAAAAAAAGGACTTTCTTGAATGTACACATAAGTTGTTCATAAAATACGCTCGTCGCCCAATTTAAAAAGTACTTATAAGTTTACCGTATGTAATAAATAATCTATTTGATATCATTCAAAACAATTATTGATTATTTTCATTCCTCAAATATTTAATTGCGGTACGGGAAGTTCCGTTTCCACTAGTTTTGAATGTAATTTTAACAATGTGGAAGTCATAAATTGAACTATAAATTGTGTAATTCAAATAATATTGTTTATTGCAAAACTATTTATTTTTTAACAATGTTTTATTTTTTTCTGTCAAATTTAAAGTTTCAGATAACAATTATCTTTCATAAAGGAATTGTTTTCAAAATAAGATACATTGTTCCGAATTGGAATTTCTTACATTCTTGGTCAGCGATTGCCTCTCATTTTACAACCAGTCTATGTAATTTATGTGCAGTTGTGCAAACCAATGCGAATTATATGTTTAGTTTAGATTTTGTGTTTCAGCAAATGTGAAAAACGAGTAACATTAAACATCGAACAATTTTTTGAAACGAAACAAGTCGAATAGTCGACATTTGCGTATTGCATAATTTTTCCGTCCATGAAGATTGCGTAAAAATTTGTTTGGCTCGACGAGGTCAATCTTAAGTCGTTCATTATTTTAAACGACAATAGAGAATGATTAATATATCATATCATTAAGTGCGATAACTTCTTTTATTTAAATTAACACTCATTAAGATATTAAAATACTCAGCTTCGGAGTATGAAGGTTTGCGATTGTGTTCTGACGTGATGTGTGAAAAAACTGAAAATACATTTCACAGGATTATAAAAAATAGTCTTACGCAGCTGCGGTGAATTCTTTCAAACGTTGCATTTTATATTACGTGTTGTAAAAATTAATTTAAAAATGTGAATGTAATTATTGTTATTTTTATTATTAGTCCCATATGATTTGTAATATATTCGCTTTGTATTTATTTTATTACATATTACATTTTATAGTACATCCTAAAGTGCAATATACATAACAATTATATAGTATGTGATACAGTGAAAGTATCTCGACAGACATTCTGAAACAACAATGTTTCAAGTTTTATACGATTTTATGCGATTGACCTAGATTAAATATATTCTTGTATGAACATGATATAATTTTAGTACATATCTCGTTGAAATATATCTAATGTATTATGAGTGGTTGAAATATTGACTTAAAAATATAAACCCACAGCACTCTTTATTCGCACTTTTTAACTTCCGATAGGGTAAGTTGAAATATTCGCTAAAGAATCGAAATGAAAATGTTTATATAACTTTGATGTATGTGTGTGTTCGAATAAAAATTTTCAACGGCGATTTTGTGAACACGGATGAACTGATTTGAATCATTCAAAAACTATTCGATTTGTGTTGACGGGAAGACATGATGATCAGTTTTTGGCAGATGCAGGTCCAAGCTTATCGAAATTACGAAGCAAGACGTGTCAAACACGGTAATTAAATATTTGAGATAACGGAGTGTACAATTTGAATGATTTAAAAATATTTTATTTGTATTAACGTAATAAAAAACTGGTAAAATTTTTGGGAAAGCAATGAAAAAAGTAAAAATATGCCATATGGCGGCCAAAAATGATCATTAGACATATGCAAATTATCTGATATTTTATAAAAATTTTAATAACAACAATAAGTTTTGTTCACATTTCAATGGGTTCTGCTACAATGTTCATCCGTTAAACGCGGCGCTTACGCTTTTCGACATTTCAACTTTCCTTAGGGTAAGTTATTGTAATCGTCCAAGAAACGAAAATAATTTTTTTTTGCATATCTTCACATTTTGAAGGTTTCTGAACATTTTGGCATACCTCAGAAAAAAGGTTGTGTTTTTTTTTTCATGTATAAAAAATGAATGTGTGTGTGTATTTTTGTATGTGTGGAGACAACTTTTTGTCGACGATTTCGGGCGTACGGATGACCCGGTTTGAAAAATTCAAAAAGCAATCGATTCATATTGATAGGAAGTATGCTGATTAGTTTTTGGTAAAGTCAGGTCTAGATGTTCCGATGATACGAGGCCAAAACTATCAAAAATAGCAGTTTTTGAGAGAACTAAGCATCCGATTTGAATGATTTAAAAAAACTTTCTGCCTAACTATTTCTTTCGAAAAAAGAATTCTTTTTTTTAATTTCCAAAGAAATTTCTTTTGAATATCGAAAATAATTCGGATTTCAATACTAATTCTAGCTAAAGTTCTAACCATCACTTCTATATTTCAAATAAATAATTTTAACTTTGAAATTCAGTTTATATAATTATCATAAATCCGATCGGATTGATCAAGCTTTGTTTATTTACTTTTCATACAAACATTTTTTTAACTTCCCGTAGGGTAAGTTATTGTAATGGGCCGAAAATCGGAATTGAAAATTTTTACATTTCTCGACGTTTTGAAGGTTTCTGAACGTTTTGGCATACCTCAGAAGAAATGGATGTGTGTGTGTGTGTGTGTGTGTGTGTGTATGTATGTGTGGATACAAATTTCCAGTCACGTTTTAGGGCGCACGGATCAACCGATTTGAATGGTTCAAAAAACATTCGATTCCTATTTATAGGGAAAAGAGCTGATTAGTTTTTGGCAAAGGCAGGTCCAGCCGTTTCGGAGATACGGAGCAAAGAGTGCAGAAAATAGAAATCGAATTTTTGAGCGAACGGAGTATCCGATTTGAATGATCTAAAAAACATTCAATTAGTAATGATTGGGAGAAGTGTTTATTAGTTTTTGGCAAAGGCAGGCCCAGCCATTTCAAAGATACGGAGCTAAATATGTAAAAAATGGCAATTTTTGAGAGAACTAAGCGTCCGATTTAAATGATTCAAAGAACTTTCTGCTTGTCTTAACAAAATGGCACGATGCCATAATTGCCTCAAGACAGAATTCCACTTACAGCTAGTTTTATTCATTTATTATTATACAGCAATCAGAACTGTAATTACATTTTATGAGCTGCTTTGCTTATGTCGTATATAAACTAAAAAGAATATACTAAATAAGAATAAATAAAGATAATAATATAATAATAGTAACTAATAATAATAATAATAATAATAATAATATAATAGTAAATAATAAAATAATACTACAAAAAACATTAAATTAACTAACATATTTTGAGATTTACTATAAAAAATATAGAAACTGTTCCATTAAACAATTTGTTAGATTAGGATATTATCCATTGGTGATTTACGCTTGAGCCTCCTGGAATGTGGTATCTCAAGCAGTTGTGCGTCGTCCAATTTGTTATATAAGATTAAATATATGTAAAAAGCAAATTAATCTTTGTTGTATAATTTAAATGATATGATAGAAAATTTCTTATTTGCAAATAATAGTGGTTTCTTTCTGCTTACAAATTTATCAAATTCCAAGTTACAAGAATATGAATAATTTAAAATAAATTTAAAATATTTTGACATGGCATCCCCTAAAGAGCAAATATTGTTTTCGTCCATCCCTTTCGAACATTTCTTCAAATGTGTTACAAAGGTCTGATTAATTGTTAGTTTCATATAATTTTTTTAGGTAAATTTATATGTCCTCCCCTTATCACAAATAATTAGGCTTGCACAGAATATTCGGTTACTATTCGGTATTCGGCATATTCGGCATCTTTTTTAATATTCAGCCAATTCCGAATAGTTTTTTTTTTTTTTTTGTTTATTGTTCATAGCAAACTATACACAGTACATTCATCTATATATTATTACAGGTATATATTATTTAACAGCGTAAGAGGAATCGCTATCCTAGAGCAGTAATGACTAATTTCTTATTCTATACTTGGAATTCTGAGATCTTGATGTGTCAACCAATTGGGAACATATTTTGGAGCGTTCACGATTTCTTTCAAAATTTTATTTTAGAACCTTTGTGCGAAGTTATGTTCGATTTACTGGTCGCACCCCATAGTTGTAGGCCGTAGGACCATATTGGTTTAATAATCGTTTTGTATATTAGGACGAATACCGAATAGTTAAAATCGAAGGCGCCGCCGCCGCTCAGCGACAGCACTGTTGGTATAGATATAATAAAATGATTTTGTAATTCTATATAATTTAAACTTTATCGATTTTTAAATAAACACATTTTTTATTATTATTTTTGAACCTAATATTCATTAAAGCTGTTGTGCTGATTTCGACTTAATACTAGTCTGTTTGGCAGATGGCAACCCAATCAGTTGTCACATCTCTGTATGATATATTATAATTACAATTTTTGTAACAGGGCGAGGTGCAGCAATAACTGGGTGAAGGCTATTTTTACTTGGAAACATATTGCTATCATTATTTCCAAGAAAAGATCTTTATTACTGCTGCCTGACAACAGGCTTTTCGAAGTGGGTATCGAACCCGGAACCTCTGAAACAAGTGACGTCGCTCTTAACCACTTACCTACGGGCGAGCCCAAATAAACACGTGATGAACTCTTTTTTGAATGTGTATTGATATTGTTATTTAATATCAATCATTCAATGATTACAGACATGTGTTGTATCTTAGACCTATTATAGCTCTTTATTTGGAAATGCTTAGGTTGAATATAATGAAAGACTTTATTTTATATAGATACAGTATCCATATACAATAAAGTCTTTCATTATATTCATATAGATACAGCATCTATATACAATGAAGTCTTTCATTATATTCAACCTAAACATTTCCAAATAAAAAGCTATAATAAGTTCTTTATCGCAAAATATACAAATAATATTTGGATCAGTTTCTTAATTAATTAATTATGAATAGCTATTTTAATATATAAGAAATAATATTGAGTTTTTAAAAAAAATTAAGTTTATGAAAAAATAATTGCAAATACATTTATACATATAGCCCAGTCATTTGGTGCAAAAAAATGCTGTTGCCTTAAGAGTTTTGCGGTAGTTTTGAAAATTGGTGATGTTATAGATTTTGATGTGATCTTTACAAATTTGAACTTTGCCACCTCGAATTTTTGCCGCTGCCGCCGCTATATTGAAAAAATTGCGTCAAAAATCAGTTTTTCAACGATAACTCCTTTTTGGCTCGTGTTACATTAAAATAACTTTATACAAAATTAAACTAGACAAAATTTTCTATAATTTATTCAATTACGTTTTTTTCTGTAACATCGATACATTTAGCGTACGTGCGCCGCAAAGTTTCTGCTGCTCGCGCCACCATCGGATATTTGGCCGCTCTTTGCGCTTGAACGCATTTTCTCTAATAAATAAATAATTTCAATGTTGAATTAAGCTTTTATGCTCAGGTCTGGCCTAGAAATAACATAAATTAATTATTTTTGCTTTTCATTCTTATTTTTGCTGATGATTGAACATTTTAAATCATACAATTTAAAGCACTTTTTTTTTTTGGCAATATTTATATAAATTTCGGATTATTAAACTATGAAATATTGAATAAACTCAAATTGGAACTATATATATAGGAATAATCTTTGGCGATAATCGTTCCAATAACTCGATTGCAAGGAATAGATTGCTGCGTATTGTATATAAGATTATATTATCTTCTAATAACAATACACAACGTCAATTAGCTGCATTTTTACATCTACATATGTATATTATGTTCAGAATCAATAGAAGTATTTTTTCTAGACGTCAGTATATTTTCATCGTTCCGTATACAAGTTTTACTTGCATTTTGAAGCCATGACTGCTAATAACGTGAATTGTTTTATTTGTGAAACTCCATTGCGGAAAAGTGAAGTGATTGAAGTGAAAGAAAGAGGATAGAAGACTTTTCGCAAATCAAGTGCCCAAAGAAAGGACAATAAAGGTAAACTTTCAGAAGGACTAAGGTCAATAGTTGCTCATGAGGTTTGTCGAAAGATCTAAATACAGTTATTCATATATTTAAAAATCCAAAAACTGATCCAGAGATCATTGCCAAAGCTGGAGAACGTTTTCTTCTTAAATTGTACGGTTGTAGTGATGAGAGTACCATAAAATATAAATCTTTAAACGTCTTTAGATATGCGTGCTTTACAAAATCGGCATACAAAATTAAATTTAATATTGCATCACTACCACCAACGCAGGCAGCAGCAGCACGACAACATTCATTCCTAATATATCACCAAATTCAGCAGTAGTATGGGAATGAGGTGAATGCAGAACAATGGGGATGGAAAAGGTGCAAAAATGGCCACAAAGTTCCACTACAATTTGCGCAGATAATGGAGCACTTCAATCCTGCCTTTCTGCATCCACAGGCTTTCTGACATCCCTTTTTGCATTTGCAAGAAATCAGTTTCAACAAGGTGTCCGGAGCTGGAGGCTCGACTGAGGTCACAGGAATCAGGCCATTTTTGCTCCTTTTCCATCCCCATTGTTAAAAAATATTGCCAAAAAAATAAAAAAAAATGCTTTAAATTGTACGATTTAAAATGTTCAATCATCAGCAAAAATAAGAATGAAAAGCAAAAATAATTAATTTATGTTATTTCTAGGCCAGACATGAGCATAAAAGCTTAATTCAACATTGAAATTATTCATTTATTAGAGAGAATGCGTTCAAGCGCAAAGAGCGGCCAAATATCCGATGGTGGCGCGAGCAGCAGAAACTTTGCGGCGCACGTACGCTAAATGTATTGATGTTACAGAAAAAAACGTTATTGAATAAATTATAGAAAATTTTGTCTAGTTTAATTTTGTATAAAGTTGTTTTAATGTAACAAGAGCCAGAAAGGAGTTATCGTTGAAAAACTGATTTTTGACGCAATTTTTTCAATATAGCGGCGGCAGCGGCAAAAATTCGAGGTGGCAAAGTTCAAATTCGTAAAGATCACATCAAAATCTATAAAATCACCAATTTTCAAAACTACCGCAAAACTCTTAAGGTAAAACTACCAAATGACTGAACTAATATGTAAAGAATCGCTTTTTACATAATTTTATAATTTACTTCCCTATCACATATGGTATCCAAGTATTCGGTATTTGGGCAAATAGTATAAATGGTACCAATTATTCGAAATAACAAAGAGTAACCGTATAGTAGTTGCAAGTTTAGGCATAAAACTTGAATAAACCTGTAGCGCGTTAGTAATATCACAACTACTGATAGTAATTACATTCATACAAACGAGTTTATGCGCCAAAAACCTGCCGAATAGTTACCGAATCTTCTGTATTCGGTCTCTGGAGCATGCCGAATATTCGGTATTCGGCATTTTGCCGAATATACTATTCGTTACAAGCCTGTAAATAATAGAATCGCCCACCTAGTTTTAATTCGTCCGATATGACGTCCTCGTATAGAAAAATTAGTATATCAATTACAGTTATGGAAAAAATATATAAAATATAAATAAAAAAATTAAAAAAAGAATATTGTTCTAAATTCAATATGGTAATAATATTATTGCAAATTATGAACATAATATAAACATTTTTTACAAATAAAGTTATTTTGAAAGTAAAGAGGTTTTTATGAAAGGTTTCATTAGTTACATAAAGAACTCACTAGAACAAAGGGTCACAACTTCACAAATCTTGAAAAATATATGTACAATCATATGATATAGATGTTATGATCCAA
The DNA here is from genome assembly GCF_003426905.1 of Ctenocephalides felis. Taxonomy (NCBI): domain Eukaryota; kingdom Metazoa; phylum Arthropoda; class Insecta; order Siphonaptera; family Pulicidae; genus Ctenocephalides; species Ctenocephalides felis. Next base: position 112,190,998 of record NW_020538040.1, read on the forward strand.
TACAAGTAAATAAAATCCGTTAAAAAAGTACAAGGACAATGAAGTAGTGATATTGAATAAATACTAGCTGTAGGTGGAATTCTGTCTTAAGGCAATTAGGGCATCGTGCCTTAAGGCAAATTGCTGGAACTTCCCGTACTAAATATTATTATGTTTTTAAAACGATTAACATTTTTGAAAAAAATTTACTTTGAAAAAATAAGATTTTTGAGAAACTATAAATTGGACAAAAAATTACTTTTTTTTGAAAAAAAAATTTTTTTTAAAAAAATTTAAAAAAAGAAATTTTTTTTTTTTGAAAAAAAAAATGTTTTCTTTATTTTGACATATTTTGAAAGATCTGAACTTTTTTTCAGAACAATCGTACTGCTTAAACTGCATAGAGACAAAATATAAAGCGCGTAAGCGCCGCGTCGATGTCTAACGAATAAACATTGGAACGGAACCCATAGGAATGTAAACAAAATTTATACTTATTGTTAAAATCTCTATAAAATATCTGATAATTTGATGTGCATGTGTCTAATGATCATTTTTGACCGCCAAATGGCATTTTTTTTACTTTTTTTGTTAGATCTACGAAACCGCTAGACCTGCCCTTATAAAAATTTGATCAATTTTTCATCTTGTCAATACAAGTAAAATGTTTTTTGAATTATTAAAATCGGACGCTCAGTTCTCTTAAAAACTGAGGAACCGTTTTCAGCACTTTTTGCCCCATATCTCCGGAACGGCTAGAACTACCTCGGCCAAAAACTAATCAGCACGTCTCCAAATTGCTTCATCCGTGTTCCCGAAATCGTTGACGAAAATTTGTATCCGCACACACATACATACACGCACACACACACACATACACACACACACACACACCATACATCCATTTTTTCTAAGGTATGGCAAAACATTCAGAAACCTCTGAAACGTAAAGATATATAAAAAATTTTATTTTCTATTTTTTTGCGATTACTATAACTTACCCTACGGGAAGTTAATAATAGAACTTTTGGGTCGTTTTGCGGACTAAAAAGTGTTTTATTTGTGTGAACAGTGTTGTGCCATATTTTGCTATTATGTTTGACCACAAATTTCATAACTGAGGTTCTAATTTTATTCGACGTTTGGAAAAACAAATCAGAAAGATGAATTTAAATGAAAATTTACGTTGAAAAAAATCTCTTAGTTGACATTAAATTATGTTATTCATACATCTTCAACCATTTAACTTCAAAGGACCTTTGAAGGCTTTAAAGGATCAATCATAAAATTAAAGATACTAGAGAAAAAACAAATTGCTATGTATTTTATCTTTATTGCTGATGTTTTTGTTAATCAGAAGAACATCATTATAAAAATTCATCTAATCAGTACTTCTATTAGTGATGAACAGTAATTTTTAAAAGACAAATATTCGCTTGTGGTCAAATAATTTGCCTGGTGTCGACTCGTAGTGATTGTTTTTCTCGATTTTTGAGATATTTTTCAATCCGAGTTTGTTTATCGTTTTTTTAGTGTTTGGTAGTGTTTTATTAAGGCTTTTATAGTGTTCTAGTTAAGTGATAGTGTCTTGTTTCCGATTCCTGGTTCATTGGTAGCTCACTTCTTGAAATTACAAGGTAATACACCGATTTTTTAGCACATATCGATATTTCATAATATATTGAAAAATTGCTTAATTTTTAATTTCCCGTAGGTTAAGTTATAATAATCACAAAAAGTCGAAAATATTTTTTTTTATATATCTTACGTTTCAAAGATTTCTGAATATTTTAGCATACATTAGAAAAAACAGATGTATGTGTGTGTGTGTGCGCGGACACAAAATTTTGTCAACGCTCTCGGGAACACCGATCAAGCGATTTAAATAATTCAAAAAACATTTCACTTGTATTGACATGTTGAAGTACTGATTAAATTTTTGGGACGGCAAGTATAGCGGTTATGAACTCTAAATAAAAATAAGTTGAAAAAATGCCATTCGGCTGTCAAAAATGTTTATTGGACATACGTACATCAAATTATCAGATATTTTATAGAGATTTTAATAATATGTACACATTTTGTGTATTTCTTTTGGATTCCGTACCAAGATTTTTAATTTTAAATTTCACATATACGGTTCAAAATAAATGTCCTCGACATTTTCGACAAAACATTTGATTCGTACTCGATCGCGAGGCGGGTTTGCAAAAGACAATTTTGCCATTTCGGAAGAATGGAGCGTGAATGAAGAGTGTAAAAATTACAAGGAAGAGTTTTTGAGATAACGGATCATCTGATTAGATTAATGCAAAAAACGTCCTGCTTGAGTAGACGGTATGCAAAAAATGCATTTACAGAAAATTTAGTAACTTTAAAAATTTGAAAAACAAAATCCAAATTTCGAAAAATTCAAATTTTCGAAATTTTTTATCATTTTCAAAAAAAACTAAACTTCAAAAAATTGAATATTTTCATAAATTTCCAAATCCCCAAAAAATTTCAAACTTCTAAAAAAAATTCAAAATTTTGAAAAAAAAGTCTAATTTATCAAAAAAATCAAATTTAAAGAAAATGAACAAATTTTTTGTAAACATCCATATAAGTTGTTTATAAAATACGTTCATCGCCAAATTTAATAAGCACTTATAAATATACAGTATGTATTTATAATAAATAATCTATTTGAAAATAATCAAAAGAATTATTGATTATTTTCATTCCTCGAATGTTTAATTACGGTACGGGTTCCAAAAATTTGCCTTAAGGCACGATGCCTTACACCCCACTAGTTTTTTCAATTCTTTAGGCAACAAATTGGTGATCGGGATGCTCTGTCTAGAAGAATCGATAATTTTAAACAATGGTCAGTGCATTTTCATTTTTAGGCATGATTTCTAAAGGTACGGTCTCACGTCTCGTTGTGCGTTTACAAAAAACCTTATACAAGGTTATACTTAGGAAGTTGTCAAATAATTATATAATTAATATTCTTTAAGTGTAGACAAATTTGTGACCGTATCCCTTACTAATCCACAAATTTCTTTTGGCCGAATAAAAGACTATTTAAAATAGAAGCGAGTGTAGTAGATAATAAAATTCGCGTAAATTAATTATTGAAACAAAAGTGCTAAAATCAATGCAGCCTGAGGAAGATCAAGTATTCATCAAAATTTTAAATAAATGATTTTTTTTCATTGGAAACTTGTTCGCATAATGATAATCGGCAACAAACATATTGAATTATAAATTGCAAGGAATTTAAACCAAAACGCATTTCATTCGTATTGATGGAAAGACGTGCTGATTAGTTTTTGGTGAAGGCAGGTCTAGCCGTTCCGAAGATACGGGGCAAAAAATGCCGAAAACTGTAACTCAGTTTTTAAGAGAGCGGAGTGTCCGATTTTAATAATTCAAAAACCATTTCACTTGTATTGACAAGATAAAGAATTGATCAAATTTTCATGAGAGCAGATCTAGCGGTTTCGGAGATCTAACGAAAAAAGTAAAAAAAAATGCCATTTGGCGGTCAAAAATGATCATAAAATAATAATTTTTGATACGGGAAGTTCCAGCAATTTGCCTTAAGGCACGATGCCATGCGCCCCACTAGTTTCTAATATAAGTTCTAAAAAAAATTGTATCATTTTTAAAAAATTTAATTTTTGGTATGGGAAATTCCAGCACATTGCCTCAAGGCACGATATCATGCACCACTAGTTTATAATAAAGTTTGAAAACTTCATTGCTAACGTCTTTGAAATATTTCTTTGTAATGTATGTCACGTTTACGTAGTTTGATGTATGATTTTGTCTAATATAGTAAGAACACAAGATCATCTTTTGTTTGTTGCTCTACGAGCCGTTTTAAAATACCTTTCGCCAACCATTATTAGGACAAGAGTCATCACATTGTGTCGGAGACGATCGAGGTTCATTATAGAAACCGATTATTTCGGATTTGTTCATTTACCTACTGTTTGGCATGTTTTGACATGCACAGCCACAATAGGTGATTCCAGATGACGATGACACAGTTGATAGCAAATGCTTAAACGATAAGAGATTAGTAAAATAAACTAGTGGGGTGCATGGCATCGTGCCTTAAGGCAAGTTGCTGGAACTTTCCGTACCGTAATTAAAAATCTTGGTACGGAACCCAAAAAAAATTGTCACAAAATGTGTACTCATTATTAAAATCTCTATAAAATATCTGATAATTTGATGTACATATGTCCAAAAAACATATGTCACTACTGCATGACATCAGGTTGTCCGGTTTGCGGGCCGTATTGAGCCCAAATTGTAAATTATATTGCCTTCATATAATTCAATAGTGATTCAATTTCTTCATACATATGTCGATGGCTATGTATTAGGGATTGTCGGTTTTCAAAAACCGGTTTTAAAAACCGGTTTGTAACGAAAATTATGGAATTTCAAAACCGGTTTTTAAGTAGAAAAGTCGGTTTTCACTCTATAAATGAAAAATTACAAGTATAGCCAAATATTAAAGATAAATGCAAGCGTTTTGATTCTTGGAATCATATCGGTTTAATAGCATTTGGAATCTTATCAGTTTGCTATGGTTCCTAGAAAGGTTTTGTGTTATCTTTTGTCTAATGTATATATTAATTTAGATTTTTATACCAGTGTATATATTTAAATCAGTATGACTTCTTCTTGAAGAAGTAACTTCCTCTACTCAAATTTAAAAGAAAGAGTTTTTGCCTTTGAAGCTTCAAATAAAAGAACAAAAAATTTAGAATTATTATATCAGGCTTTAAAAACAATTAGGCCTAGTTCGATCGCAAGTAAGAGAGTATTTTCTATTCCAGGAAATTTTGTGAGCAAACAAAGGACACGCCTGAGTAGCAAATCAATAGACGTTTTCAGTTTTTTTAAATCATATTTTATTAAACAATAAAAATAATTAGAATTTTTAAAATTAATTAATTAAAATTGCTCTGAATAGAAAATACTCGGCGTTTAGCTTAACAAGTAAGTATCAACAAGTATCTAATATTTTTTTTTAATGTATTAAATGTTTTTTATAAAAAATGTATTATTATTTTTTCGAAAACTTTACATTCACTATCATAAAAATATTTTTATTTTTATATGTGAAAATGATGCATGAATAACAAATAATTATTCGAAGTTCAAAAATAAATAAATTAATCCAGATAAACTATTATATTTTTCTTCTACTAATTAAAATTAAAATATTTTTTTACTATCCATAAAATTGAACAATAAATAAATTCAGTCAAATACTGCTTTAAATCGCACTAGCGGATAAATTTTTGTTATTACACAATATTCTAGCAAAAATATTTTTTCTATGTGAAATTCGGTAAAATTAATATTCGACGACTGGTTTTCTGGCAGCGATTTTCACAGTTTTCAAACAGGTCGAAAAAATGTTCACATTTCACATATTCAGAAATTGCTTTAAACAGTCTAATAACGTGCAACTAAGTTTTTCTTTTGCCGGATCAATAGTGCTAGTGATTTTAGCCGTGTTTTCCTGTTCAAATTTGCGTGTAACTTCGAAAATATACACCGGAATGATATAAATTTTTTTGTGTGTATTTTTAAATATGTGTACATTGAGAAAATAAAATAACAAGTTATATGAACTTTCCGATATGTTTAAATAATCGACTCAATCAATAAAAAATAAATTAATTTATGAGTCATTGAAAGTATTCCGAGTGGATTTATTACACATAATTGAAAACTAACGAACACTTTGACTCGGATTATTTTCTAAAAGCAAATTTTCAAAAATCAATAATTTTTATAATTGAACCAGTTTCCACGGGACTTTAATAGCTCAGTATGTTCATTAAAACCAATTACTCTATCGTTATACCAAGTAAATCGTCTAAGGTTGTCAAATATCTCCCTTCCGCCTTTTTGTATTATAAACCAAGAGCAAAAAAGCGGAAGGGAGATATTTGACAACCTAATATTTTTAATTTTAACAAACGTCAAAAAAAACTACTCATTTTCTTAAAATTTGGTGAATTTTTAAAATTAAACAACTTGCCGTAAGGGCGTAATATTTCAATAAGTTGTATAAGACCGTGATATATATGATATATCGCTATAAAAAGTTCCATGAAAATCGGCTTAAAGTTTTTTTCAACAGTTAGTTACAAGAAAACGGCTCGGTAGATTTTTACCTAAAACTAATTAGTATTATTCCCAACTTATATCTTACGAACAGTTTTTGATTTTTTAAAATCGATTCGGTAGTTTCAGCTTAAATGTGGATGAAAAGATTAACACTTTTTTCCAAATTACAAAAAAACGGCTTTGCAGATCATCACACAAAACTGACAAACGATGAGGATATTGAGATGCATCAAATGGCTTTTAAATTCTAAATCGGTTCAGCCGTTTTGGAGAAATCGTCGATTTACGACAAAAAATCTGTTCGCACACACACACACACACACAAATACTTTTTCCAAATTTGGTCTCATTCGATTCAGAATGGTTAAAAATTATAAATTTGTTTAACTATCCCCTGGTGTCCCCTATATCCCCGATGTATGTTCTTCGTTCAGTTTTCTAATTAGACAAATAATGGCCTGTGATTATATTAGGCGTAGTTCGCGTTCCGTGTCTTCGAAGAGGATTCTTGGCTGACGAAGAGTTGCATAACACGCATAGAAAATTATAATCAGCCGCGTCATAAGGATGTGAACAGATTTTATGGGAAAATATATATGAAATAGATATGAAATAGATATGAGTCAGAATATTTAATGTATCATTTCGAAACAGCCGCACGAACTGTGGATACAAAAGGTTTAATACGACTAATAAACAGAAATACTTCTATGTACGTTCGTAAATTAGTTTGCAATTTAGTATTAAGCACGCATTTGTTTTTTCATAAATATAATATTATTTTAGGTTCTTGTTAAGCTCATTTATAGCAAGTATAATTTATATTATATTTATCGGATCACACTGCATTGTTTGTTCTCATTCTTTTTTATTTTAACTGCGATCAGAACTACAAATTGGTATATCTGTATTTGCTAACTAAAATCCTTTTAACTACAATCTGTTATTTTGTTCTAGAGGTTAACGCATTGCTTAACTACTCTTCTCTGCTATTACTATTTACCATAAAGTAGAGCGGGGCTTCAAGATCCACGGGTGAAACGATCCGCGGGTAAAAAGTTTCGCCACCGATCTCTCAAAAACAGTGCAGTAGTGTTGAAAAATTTTGAACAAGAATATTAGAAAGTAGAGAAAAAAAAATCACCTTCGTTCCTACGCCGTTGCTATCGGGAGAAAATGGCAATATTTGAAAAATCCTTAACAAAAGTATTTTTGTTGTTAGGTTATATTTGGGTAGGGTAAAAAATTCTAAATAAAGCTTTTTACGCTGGCGAATGTGCAAAAAATAAAAAATACAAAATATAAAAGTAAATTAAATAAATAGTTTTTTCAACTTTGCTGAATGTTTCTGACGAAATACCAGATCATGGTTATTTATAGAGTTATCTTTGCAAAAAATGCACCCAAAAAATTTATATCTTTCATTGGTTGAATGATGAATGAAATTGGTTGAATGAGCAAAGAACACATTTCTACAATGTTGAATTAGCTGGAAGTTTTACTGAACATAGTCAGATAGTTGATACGTGCTATTTTTTGTGATATAATTGGTTTGGTTTTTACAATATAATTACCCAAACGTCAATTGGACCTTTGTGTCCCGCCCTTCTTATATATTATATAAGAATAAGTAATAATGTTGGCTTGTGTATAATGCAGCAATGCCCGCAAAAAGCAATTTGTACTTTGAGATTGTATTTTAGATCAATAACCTTAATTGACAATTTGATATCATACTGTTTGATATCGAGCTTGACCAAGGTTGGGTTTGAACCCGGAACTACTTGGTGCTTGGCCAATTACTAATTACTAACTAGTGGGGCGCATGGCATCGTGCCTTAAGGCAAATTGCTGGAACTTCCCGTACCAAAAATTATTTTTTTAAAAAAGATTAACATTTTTGAAAAAAAAAATACTCTGAAAAATTAGATTTTTGAGAAACTATAAATTTTTGACAAAAATTTCCTTTTTTTTGAAAAAAAGACTTTTTGAAGAAAAGTGTATTTTAAAATATTTCGGAAATTTTGTACTTTTTTTAAAGCAATCGTACTGCTTTAACTGCATAGAGACGAAATATCGAAGCGCGTAAGCGCCGCGCCGCCGTCTAACGAATAAGCATTGGTACGGAACCCATAGAAATGTAAATAAAATTTATACTTGTTGTCAAAATCTCTATAAAATATCTGATAATTTGATGTGCAAATGTCTAATGATCATTTTTGACCGCCAGATGGCATTTTTTCTATTTTTTTACTAGATCTCCGAAACCGCTAGACCTACCTTTATGAAAATATGATCAGTTCTTCATCTTGTGAATACAAGTAAAATGTTTTTTGAATTATTCAAATCGGACGCTCCGTTCTCTTAAAAACTGAGTTACCGTTTTTGGCAATTTTTGCCCCATATCTTCGGAAGGGCTAGACCTGCCTTCGCCAAAAAATAATCAGCGCGTCTCCTCATCAATACAAATCGAATGTTTTTTGAATTATTCAAATCGCTTCATTCAACACGCACACACACACATACATCCATTTTTTCTAAGGTATGCCAAAATATTCAGAAACCTCTTAAATGTAAATATATATAAAAATTTTCATTTTCGATTTTTTTGCGATTACTATAATTTACCCTACGGGAAGTTAATAAAAACATTCATTTAAAAAATCATTAATATAAAAATATTTATTAAGAAAACAGCATAATATTATACTGTAAAAAATCCTAAGTACTTATATGTTTAGTTAGTTTCATTATTATAGAATACGCAATATTATACTAACACCTATAATAATAGATAATCTCCGAAATGTCGATTTACATGTTGTTTGAAATGTGCACTTAAATTTCGCTAATGTGTTGGTTCAGTGGAAAATAACTTGTCTTTGCAACAACAATAATCCGGGTTTAATTCTCGTCTCAGACAACCTTATATTAAGTGGTAGTGATATCGGTTTTCATCTAAAAATACAAATCTAATTATCATATTAAAATTTGGGATTTTTTTTTATTAAAATTTAGTTTTTTGGGCATTTCTACAATCTCACAAAAGAAGGACGATCATTTGGGTTCACCGGCACAGTTTTTGCGTTCAGAAGCGATTATAAATCCTAAATAGTAAGGATAATTTTTGGGTTGTTTTCTACTGGCGTTCATAAAAATTATAATTATTATCATTAGCACTTAGTACTAATAGTTTTTCAATAACAGAAAAAATTGTTCAAGAGTAAGCTACTACAAATAATTAGTTATATATAGTTGAAGTACCCTTTGTTAAGACGCGAAGACTAAAAATTTTACTTCGACGTCTAACAGGGTGCTGTCGATTTAATTATCTAAACACTTCACTTTTAAATTTGTTCTATTGTATAATAGAACTCTTGGTGTGATCTGTGATTATTCAAATAAAATGCGACGTTTGATAATTAATATATATTATAAGAAAATATGGTGAATATAATGGCAACAGATAGTTGATGTTTCTATACTGCGCTCTAAACTTATACTGACTAAAAATTATTAAAAATTTAAATTAACAATATTAGCCCCGCCCGTAAGAGGCGGGTTGCATTAATTTATACATCTAAGGGGGATGATTTCTTAGACTTAATAGATGATTCCTTGAAATTATCTCCAGGCATTTTGCAGACTAATAAATAAAAGTATCGGACGCCAATATAGACAGTCCAGACATATAAATTAAGCTCAAAAATTAAAATATCTTATATTACTAATGCATTTGTACTTGAAAGTGTGAAAGACATGCAGACGACGGTCCGCCTGGCCTGGCGACTGTCCATCGTATCGGAATACGAGACGATGCGACCCTTACAAAAAAAACAGTTCAGGTTACTTCCATTGGGAATACTTAACATGGCGGCCACCTTGAAATAATCTTAATATTATTTCGAAATATTTAAATTTACATCAAAATCTTACATTCAAATCGAGTTAGTCTAATACATCATATAACAAAGTTTACAATATAATTAATAATTCATATAGACATTAAATAGACACTGCATCTAAGTCTTTGCTTTACATTTAAATCCTGTGTTCGACTAGCGAAAAGAACTAGTAAGGAATAATAACATCATTATTAAATAATTACACTATTCCACATTTATGAAATAAGATGTTAAAATTGAATGTATTCAATTCATAATCACTACACGATTTTGTTCTCATTGTCAATTGGTAATACACAGTCACAACACGAATTTTCCCATCCTCAACTGGATGTATTTCGACAATGCTGCCTACACGCCAATTTAAAGGAGGTAAATTATCTTCGCGAAGTAGAAGCATAGATCCCACCTTTACTGATTGATCTGCACAGCCCGTGCATTTTCTTCAATCCTGTAGCTCCGATGCACGCTGTTTATGCCAGCGTTTCCAAAAACGTTGCATCAAACGCTGAAGGTGCTGGTAGAGCCTATTCTCCGGAACGTCAAGCACGTTTAGGTCGGGAATGGTTATAATGGGTTTGTCAAATAGGAAGTGACCAGAGGACAAATGATTAAAATCAATAGGATCGGAGCAAAATGAGGAATTTGACATAATTTCAGTTTGTGACAAATATGTAAAAAATCCTTTAAATATATAAAATGCATTTTCAAAAAATCGAATGGAATGCTTCAAATGCGGCATGCATTTTACATTACAAATAGCACCAAAATGTGGTGATTTGATGAGAACGAAATGCCAATTAATTCCGTAATGTATAATTAAGTAAATTTTCATAAACTTCTTGAAGTTACGTTTGCATAAAATATTGGATGGTGTTTTAATTTCTGACGACGCTCCAATAAATTTTGTGCCGTTGTTATCTGAATTAATGCTAGTAGGTTTTTCTGACGCATAATAAGTCGTCTGAGCATAGCTAAAACCTTCTAACATAAAATTTAATACAATTTTTAACTGAATAGCGCGCGTACTAAAATGAATAAATCGGGATATGTATGCTCTGATTTTTCTAAAGCCTTTAGTACGACGATCTCTCAAAATAATCGGACTTCGGAAGTCCAACCCGCGACTCGCGAACGACAACAGCAAAGTCATGCGGTTTTTCAGTAAATTTTTCATTAACGGAAAGAGGAAAGGATTGACCACGAAGCATGTGAAACAGTTTCGTGTCACCCTTTTACATAAATTTGTATCGCCAATGCGCAAAATGCCATTTTCGGAATGCCTTTTTAATTCTGATTTAGGTTTTATTGGTCTGTGCTTTAATTTGTTAGACCTTTCAAAACTACTATTAGAAACCGAATTCATTGCAAATAGTTTCATTAGACGAGTGATGGGATTGGATTGTGCTTGAAATTATCCAACCCAATGCAGTGTTTTGCAAAATCGTGTTAGTTTTGCTCAATTTAATAAAACCCTTTCGTAACAAACTCCAAAATAAACCCGCTCCCAATAACATATCTATCCTACCGCTGATATTATAATTTGGATCAGCTAATTTTATTTCGGGAGGAATTTTAAAATGGTTTGATGAGAACGAAATCGCGGGTATATTACTTGCGATTGAATCTAAAATTAAACACGATATATTGCATGAATATGAGCTTATATTCGATTTTATCTTAACTTCGATTTTGCTATTAATTTTTGATAAAGACTGACTTATACCTGAAACGGACAAATTTAACTTCTCCGTTTTTAAGGCAAGTTTCTTTGAAAATTCCTGTGTTATAAAATTTGACTGTGAACCGTTGTCCAACAAGATTCTAGCAGGAACCCATGCGTTGTTTTTATTTAATACCGAAATGACCGCTGTTGAAAGTAAAACCTGTGATAAATTTACATTACTAACAAATGATGTGCTAGGTATAGATTCAATCAACGGATTTGCTAGCTCTTCACAATGCAATAGTGTATTATGTTTTTCATGGCAAACCACGCAACGAATTAAAACTGAACAATTATCTATTTGATGGTTTGTATTCAAGCAATTTGTACAGGTTTTTAACTGCTGTACTTGCGATATTCTTTCATTCACTTTTAATTTTCTAAATTCTTCACATTTAAATAATGGATGACTTTTTTTACATAATACACATTGCAATGCGTTTGAGATCGCATAGGATCTGGTAACTTTATCGCTTTTTAATGAAACTTGTTTATGCGATTCGATAGTTGGTAGCTTTTCATAATAAAGCGATTCAAATACCTGGCACCTATAATCCAGGAACTTTACTAGATCAGAAAACTTTGAAATGTCTGAACCTTTATTGTTGGATAGCTCCCATTCGCGACGAGTTGCTGAATCCACCTTCGTTAATATTAAATACATAATTAATGAGTCCCAATTATTGACAGGCTCACCTAACGCTTCTAGACAACGTAAATTTTTATTGAAGCTATCCACTAAAATTCTTAACATTTTAAAATCTTCTGTCTTTATTTCAGAATGATTAAATAAACTTCTAATGTGGTTATTTATTATTATTTTTTTATTTTCAAACCTATCTCTAAGCAATCCCCAAGCAATCTCATAATTTGCTGACGATGACGGCAGTGAATGTATAACGCTTGCAGCTTCATTTTTTAAGCAAGTTTTTAAATAATAGAATTTTTCGGCATTGCTTAGATTGGTATTATTATGAATTAATGCCGTGAACGAATCATTAAACTGTAACCAATTACTATAGGAACCGTCAAATGTTGGTAATGCGATATTCGGAAGTTTTATATTATTGTTGAAACTTTGACTTTGTTCGCTTCTAATATTATTATTACTTAAATCGGTTTGAGGTATTTTATTTTTTACTTGATTGAAATTATCTGTTAATCGTTTGATGTCATTTAAGACACTAATTAAATCAATGTCGTATAATTTAGTTATTTCCTCCTCGTCGTCTAAGACATTTGCTAGATTATTAATAACATTTACGTAATTTTCCTCCAAAATGTTCAACTTATTTAAGTATTCTTCTATATCCCTAACATTTAAATCAGACAACGTCCTATTTATTAACTTGTTACATGCATTATCTAACACCATGAACTGCGCTTTTAATCCGCGTTTCTTATTTGTTAATGATTTTACCGATTCCATTTTTTATCACAGACAAAAACTATTAACAAAGGATAATGAAAGGGTATTTAAAGGAAGTACCTGAATTATGCAAGTAGTGCAACCCTCGAACTTGTTTTCTGCCTGTGTATGTATATCAGCTGGTACGGTTCCTTTGTTTGTATTCACGACGTTTTTACGAATTTTATAATAATTATGTGTTAACTGTATTTAATTTCACTATTTGTTAACATATATTTAATCTGATTATTTGATTTATTTATTTTAATAATTTTATTTATTGTTATTATTGAATTTAATAACATGAATTTTTGTTTTTCTTTAATTTGATAATTTGATTTATTATGTTATTTTATTTAATAACTTGAATTTTATTTATTTATTTGTAATATTATTAAATTTAATCACTTTCATTCTGTTAATTTGATCTTAATTTATTAATTATTCACTTCAATTTAATAATTTGATATATGATTTTATTTAATTTAATCACTTGAATTATTAAATCACTAATTATTATTTTAGCGGACTGTATGTTGCTGGTTAATTAATTTGCTTGAACGTCCAAAAGATCACTTAAAATTATTAAATTTGTGTCCTTTGGAAAGTTATAAAAGTCCAAATGATAAATATTCGGCTCGTTTGGACCAAATGTTAAGACGCGAAGCTTAAAAATTTTACTTCGACGTCTAACAGGGTGCTGTCGATTTAATTATCTAAACACTTCACTTTTAAATTTGTTCTATTGTATAATAGAACTCTTGGTGTGATCTGTGATTATTCAAATAAAATGCGACGTTTGATAATTAATATATATTATAAGAAAATATGGTGAATATAATGGCAACAGATAGTTGATGTTTCTATACTGCGCTCTAAACTTATACTGACTAAAAATTATTAAAAATTTAAATTAACAATATTAGCCCCGCCCGTAAGAGGCGGGTTGCATTAATTTATACATCTAAGGGGGATGATTTCTTAGACTTAATAGATGATTCCTTGAAATTATCTCCAGGCATTTTGCAGACTAATAAATAAAAGTATCGGACGCCAATATAGACAGTCCAGACATATAAATTGAGCTCAAAAATTAAAATATCTTATATTACTAATGCATTTGTATTCGAAAGTGTGAAAGACATGCAGACGACGGTCCGCCTGGCCTGGCGACTGTCCATCGTTTCGGAATACGAGACGATGCGACCCTTACAAAAAAAACAGTTCAGGTTACTTCCATTGGGAATACTTAACACCCTTATTTATACAAGTAATTTACAAACATTATTTATACAAACTTCAACATCATTTTGATAAAATAAATTATTGGTCTAAAAACTAGAAAATAAAAATTAATCAAACTAGTTGGTATTAGTATTTTGCCTTGAGGCAAGTTACGATAGTTCATTGAGATACATCAAATGGCCTTTAAATTTCTGAAATCGGTTCAGGCGTTTTTGAGCACGTCGATTGAAGGTCTAATTTTGACAAACGCCAAAAAAACGATAATAATTTTTGCAAATTTTGAAGATTTTTTGACGACGGTAGACTGTGAAGTCTACCGTCAAAAAAATCATAAAAATCGTCGAAAACAAATTTTTTTAACACTTTATTACAAGAAAACGGCCTGATCTTTACCACAAACTAATCAAGTCGACTCCCAACCAATATCTTTCGAACGGTTTTTGAATTTTCAAAATCTTTTTAGAAATGCGGGATAAAACGTGGACAATTTATTAGGTAACATAATACTCGCCCAAAATTCAATTTTATCGACAAAGTAAATATATTTTCATGATCTACACTTGTATATTATTATTAGTAAGTATTACTTGTAAGTATTACTAAATGATTGCGGAAAAATTCAAAACTTATTTGAGACATATTTTTAATTTTGATTGAAATTTAAAAAAAAAGAATCTCTATCCTTATTTTCAAACATATGCAAATACCACTCACACCATATTAGTAACCTCTTTCAAAATAAGAAACATTTAATTAAATATCTACATATATTTCATCATAGATTCAAAATGAGTTTATTTATTTGAGTAATGTAATTGTATAACTTAAATTAAATCATATCAGGAAACCATGATGACTTCCGCGTTACTTCCTAAGAAAAGCAATATTGATATATTTCTATTCGAACATGAATAGATATGTAGTTTTTTAAGATTAGCAACATATATATGTACATAGATTAGATCGAGATTTGATCTGCCCATGCAGGAAACCGCCAGACTTGACAAAGGGGCCAAGCTTGGGCCAGTAATGGGAAACCTAGCTTCGGCATACCAGTATTGGGCCAGGCTTGGGCCGGGCTACTTAACCCAGCCTCGGCCATGCCAACGATTACCCAGACTTGGGCCAAGACTGGCTAACCCAGCCTTGGCCATGCCAAGGATTAACCATACTTGGGCCACGACTGGCTAACCCAGCCTTGGCCGTTCAATGATTACCCAGACTTGGGCCAAGACTGGGTAACCTAGCCTTGGCCATGCCAAAGATTAACCATACTTGGGCCACGACTGGCTAACCCAGCCTTGGCCGTTCAATGATTACCCAGACTTGGGCCAAGACTGGGTAACCCAGCCTTGGCCATGCCAAAGATTAACCATACTTGGGCCACGACTGGCTAACCCAGCCTTGGCCGTTCAATGATTATCCATGCTTGGTCCAAGACTGGCTAACCCAGCCTTGGCCATGCCAAAGATTAACTATACTTGAGCCACGACTGGGTAACCCAGCCTTGGCCATGCCAATGATTACCCAGACTTGGGCCACGACTGGCTAACCCAGCCTTGGTCAGTTCAATGATTATTCATGCTTGGTCAAAGGTTGGGTAACCCAGCCTTGGCCGTGCCAATGATTAACCATACTTGGGCTGCGACTGGCTAATCCGTATATATATATATATATACATATATATATATATATATATATATGTGTGTGTGTATTAACACACAATTTTTCACTTTATTTCATATAGTTGTATAAAACATGATTCAATCTTATTAAAAATGTATGAAGTTTTTTGACTATTATTTTTAGTCATTTATTTTAATTTCTTCATTTTATTTTATTTTTCATATTTGTTGATAATACTATGCAAAGCGCTCGCTCTATTTGTTAACGATATACTTATGCCTTTAGCTGTTGGTACTTATAATTTTGTATTTAAATATTCCCACACATATTTTACATATTCAGAATATTGTCAACCTTTGTAACAGAAAGTCGGTAGTTTGTATCCATAATCACACAAAAATTTTATTAAATATTTTATAATTTGTTAAAATATATACTTTATCTGTAAAAATTTACATTGATGATGAGCCTTGGCCGTTCAATGATTATTCATGCTTGGTCCAAGGCTGCGTAACCCAATCTTGGCCATGCCAATGATTACCCAGACTTGGGCCACGACTGGCTAACCCAGCCTTCGCCGTTCAATGATTATCCAAGCTTGGTCCAAGACTGGGTAGCCCAGCCTTGGCCATGCCAATGATTACCCAGACTTGGACCAAGATTGTCGTACGTTCGGTTATTTACGGCATGATTCGAGTATTTTGGTTTAACGCTCAGTCGTCAGCCATACTTGGCTGTTGTAAACGGCTTATAGTATCGATGCTCAGTCTGTAAACTACGCTTATACATCGTGTGTTATGCAGTCCGTCAATTTTTTACGACTAGTCTCGAAGTCATATTTGTTTTTATTATTGATTGCCGTTTAAAGTAATCTCGTCTAAAGAGTTCAAAGGTGGCGTGCGTTAAATAAAAAAAACAAAAGTTTTAAATAAAGAAACTAATCCAATTATTAGCAGGAAAGGTGTCAATAATCAAATGAGTGCTAACAATCAGTTTTAAAAATGAGGATAATGATCTTAGTGATACAGACTCGTGTAATCTACGAGAATTTAATAATAACTTGTATAACGTCTCCTTCTTTATTAAAGTTAATTGTTTAAATTTAATTAAACATGTAATCAGTGGCGGCGCTAGACCACACGTGGGCGTCGGCGAAATTCGTTTGCGAGGCCCCCCTTTTTTACCAGTTGCAAGTTGACTAGGGGTGCATGGCATCTTGCCTTACGGCAAATTGCTGAAACTTTTCGTGCCATAATTTAAATTTTGGAAAAGCTATAAAAAATTTGAAAAGAGAGAGAAATTGACTTTTTTTTAATTCGAAATATTTTGTTGAAGATTTCGAATTGCTTTTTTTCAAAGCAATCACGTTGCGTTAGCTGCTTAGAGATGAAATATCGAAGCGCGTAAATGCCGCGTTGCAGTCTAACGGTTATTACATTGGTACGGAACGCGTAGTAATGTAAACAAAATTTGTACTTATTAAAATCTTTATAAAATATCTGATAATTTGATGTGCAAATGTCTATTGATCATTTTTGTTCGCTAAATGGCTTTTTTTCTACTACTTTTATTGCATCTCCAAAACCGCTAAACCTGCCTTCCTAAAAATGTAATCAGTTTGGCATTTTTTGCCCTGTATTTTTGAAACGTCTTAATATATAAAATGTAAAGACATAAAATTTTTCATTTTCGATTTTTTTGCGATTACTATAACTGTAAATGATATTGATTTTTAATCAGATAAATACACCAATTGAAATAGACAAAAGTTATACAAGTTAAAATAAACAAATTCTTCGGCAAAAATGGTTTGTTCTTCAGCTATTAGAAAAACACTGAAATTAAATAATTATTCCAAAGAAGTTTGTTTTTTCCAAATCATTTGATTAGTAAACATTTTGCTTTTTCGATCATTCAAGTAATTCTGAGGACAAAATGAAAATATAATGAAAATGTGTTAAATAAATCGTAGTTTCATAAAATGTATGTTAGATGAGACTATAATTTTTATCTCTATACGAAGTTTTTTTGAATAAAGATTTTTACAATAAATTACGAAGAAACGGTACGGCCGATCTTTACGAAAAACTATTCAGCACGATCGCCAACTGTAAACTTTCGAAACTTTTCGTTTTTAATTTTCAAAATTGGTTCAAAAATGTCTAAATATCGTTTTTTTAAGAATCTTTAATTTTTTGTCGACGATGTCGGAGCGGAACAACAAATTTAAATGATTTAAAAAACATTCGATTCGTGTTGGAGGCAAAAAAAGTTTAAAAGGTTATCAATTTGGTGATGCAGTTTTTGAAAAAACTGATCATCCCAATAGAATGATTCAAAAAATATATTGCTTGTGTTGATGGTGTGAAACCATGATTATTTTTAAATTAAGAGTTTTTAGTATTATCTAATTGATAAATTTTTATTGATCATTGATTATTTTCATTCCTCGAATATTTAATTACTGTTTGGATACGTTAAGATACCAACTCGTATTTATTCCGAGAAGAACAATATTTTCAAAGTGCTCACATAAGAAATACACAAATATAAACAATCATAGAATTAGCTCGGGCAAAGTTGTTTAGATCAATCTACACTACAGGCGGCACTTAGGCCGACATCCGACGAAAGTGTGATATTGCTTCAGTCAGTTATTTGTGATATTGAGTTCTAGTGGATCGGTCAAAGATGTTAATAAAATAATGGAAAATGTATAAAACAAAAAGTTCAGCTGCAATACAGTGGGTTTGGACGTAAAATAAAAGGCGAGGAAAAAAAGTTTTAGAGAAACTGAACCTTACAAAATTATGGTAAGTTATTGTTTTATTTAAATATTTGTTTATTAACTATTATTATTATAATTATTATTATTGTTGTTGTTTATTATTGTTTCAGAATTCTTTATGACAAAATATCAATTGTTACCGAATAATAGACAGAGAAGGTTGTGGACATGCTCAGCGGACATAATTTAATTACGTATTATTAATAATGAAATTTAACTAATTTAACTTAATGTAATTTAACTATAAATATAAATAAAAAGTAAGTTATTGTCAATGTGTATCTACTATTATTAGTATTATTGACTTCCCGTAAATCGAAATGGATTTTTTTTGCGTATCTTTACATTTCAGGGTTTCTTTACATTTCAATTTTTCGTCAAATTTGAATCATCCAAAAAACAAAGTTTTTGACAAAGGCAGGTCCTATCGTTTTGGATATACGAAGATAAATGTGCAAAAAATGGCAGAAAGGAAAAAGAATTCTTTTTTGTAGTTCTTTTGAAAGGAAAAAGAATTTTAATTATAACTAAAATTCTGAACACCTCTTATATTAAATTTTATTATTAGACAATGTCCGTTTTAATTCAGATTATTTAAGTTCAATAAACGTCATTGTCCAATTCATAAGCTGTTACATTTTTGTCTATAGAATAAAAATAATTTAATTTGCATTCCGAAAACCGAGCCCGGCCCAGTCGTGGCAATTAAGGATGGCGCAGTCATGGCAAATAACCATGGCCCAGTCGTGGTAATAGAGTCTAGCCCAAGCCTGGCTTAGTCATGACAACCAAGCCTGGCCCATCGTTATCACTCCAGATTTCTACCAATGCTGGGCCAAGCTTGGCTTACAAGCCTGGCCCAAGCCTGGCTCAGTCATGGTAATCGAGTCTAGCCCAAGCCTGGCTCAGTCATGGCAACCAAGCCTGGCCCGGTTCTGGCAACCAAGCCTGGCCCATCGTTATCACTCCAGATTTCTACCAATGCTGGGCCAAGCTTGGCTTACAAGCCTGGCCCAAGCCTGGCTCAGTCATGGTAATCGAGTCTAGCCCAAGCCTGGCTCAGTCATGGCAACCAAGCCTGGCCCGGTTCTGGCAACCAAGCCTGGCCCATCGTTATCACTCCAGATTTCTACCAATGCTGGGCCAAGCTTGGCTTACAAGCCTGGCCCAAGCCTGGCTCAGTCATGGTAATCGAGCCTAGCCCAAGCCTGGCTCAGTCATGGCAACCAAGCCTGGCCCAATCCTGGCAACCAAGCTTGGCCCATCGTTATCACTCCAGATTTCTACCAATGCTGAGCCAAGCTTGGCTTACAAGCTTGGCCCAGAGTTGTACATAGTTGGGCCAAGTCTGGGCCAAGCCTGGGCCCGTGGTACTTTCCCGTATGGGTGTTTCCATAGGCCGCATTGCGGTGTAGGAGGAAAAACAAATAGAGGAGATGGGCTGAGATTGACTTAGAATTTACAACTATATATTTTCAATTCATAATTTATAAATGGCATATGATAATATTATCTGCAATAGAATTCAATTTTGCAACGTGTACAATTGTAAATTCTTGTAATCATTTTTTACAATTTTTAGCTCAAATGAAAAATGTAATTTTAGTCGTAAATGTCGTATGTCTTCAACATTGATTTGTGAAAATTATTAGTTTGCCTTCAGAATCAATATAGATTACCACATTTTAGATTACAATTTAACTATGACGCATTTATTTAAAGGGGTAGGTTAAGTCTGATCTGAATCTAAATATAAACTGGTGGGGCAAGGCTTAAGACAAATTGATAAAACTATGAAATAATTAAATTTTTGTATATTTTGAAGTTTTTAAAAAAATTAGACTTTGTGACATCTGATCCGATGTTTGTCGCAAAGTCCACGACGCGATTTTCCGACCTGGAATCGATGGTTGAAGTACTTACTGCTCCCCACGCCAAAAAAAATAAGCCACACTATCGCGGTAATCGAAAAAACGAGGGAACCGGAGTTGAAGCCGACGATGAATCCGTCGCTGAAGAAGTAATAAAAAACTTGAGCATTGACAAGAGGCCGAAACGAAACTCTCCAGATACGACAAACGATCAGACAATGGAGAAAAAAGACATAAAACCAAGTCCCACAAAGATCGTTGCAGAACATTTAGACTGCCCTAAAAAGCAGCTGGAGAAGCCTGTAAAACACCAGCTAAAAAAATATAGATCCGTAAAGGTACAGAAGCACACAAGTTGCTGCAGTAAAGTTACAAGCAACGACGGCGCAGAAATTGCTTGATAAAGTCGGCAAAGTTTGGATTGGCTGGGTGAACTGCAGTAGAAGAACATGTAATAGGCCAGTCCAGTGCTACAAATTTTAGTAAAGTAGACCGTTAAAACCTTTGCATGAGGTGCAGACACCGTGTCTTTATGGCCAATTGATGGTCACAATATTGCTAACCGTCCAAACAACTGCCAGTTCAACAACAATAGATGACATTCGCTTTTACATTGTAGAATTTACTGACTTTCTGCATAGACTGACCGAGAACGCAATACAACATCATCAAGTGGCGAAAGCCGACAACTTTAACATCTAGGCAGTGAAATGGGTACAGCAAGCACAAAAAGGCGACGCAAGTTCGGTTGTAAATCTTATTTTTGTCAGCAGTGGTTTTGTCAGAGGTACTGTAACTGTAAGGTGATAGATATCTACACCAATAATTCGAATATGCCTCGTAAAGGTGGCATAAATTTAAGACTTTTGTTGTACTGATGTAACGATCACATTAGTGTCCTTTGTAAAGAGTGCTTAAATAAAAAAAGAATATTTTAGCGTAGCTATCAACGACCTAACTCTGCGGAACTGTTTGCTGAGTACCAAAATTCTCATCGTAAATTGAATAAGGCCACCAAAGAGAGCAAACAAAAATGCTGAAAAGAGCTCATGTATAAGGTAGTCAGAGATCGGATAGGACTTCTAGAAAGGACTTCGCCTCCTGGAGTCGTTGATGGAAGACGAAATCTTTACTAGCACAAAAGGTCAACGACACTAAGCGCTGAGGATCTCAGAATCGAAGAACGTTGCAATGGTATAAGACGATGGCACATAAAAAGGAAGATGGACACACCGTCTTATATCTAAGATCGACATATATCTAAACCGGTGGCAACTAATATCTAACGCATATGTCTGGAAACGTCTGCTTTCCGGCTTATGTTCATCGCATTGAGCACGACGAATCTCCCGAGAGAACAGTTTGCAGAAGAGTTAATGAAGCTGATGCAGATCATGTTTTCTTTGAGTGTCCGCGATTTAGTTCATAGCGAAATGATCTGGATACTATCCTAAAACAGAGGAATCAATCAGAGACACTAATGTTATCATCAGAAGCTGCTTGGAACGCTAGTGGTTCATATGTTACAGAAGTCCTCATAGCACTGCATTACATTGAGAGAAAAAGCGTAAAAGATGTTGATGACATTTTAGGCGCCAGAAAAATGCAGTAGCTAGATCTTCCTCCCACAAAGTAATGCCTAATGGCGGTTTCCGTTGTGATTGCAAGGTGTGAAGAAAGCGGAGGCTTTAGTCGGTATTAACATTATTGAGTTCTACATATCAAGACAATTTACGTCTGTTAAATACGTGAACGTATTTTCTTCGCTATACAAAAAAACATACATACATACACAGATATTATTTCAAATGTATGCCAAAATGTTCAGAAGGTTTTGAATCCTGAAAATATATAATATTCAGATATATAAATTTTGTTTTTGCATCTATGGGTTCTGTACCAAAATTCACAATGTTCAAAAGTTAGACTGCAATGCGGCGCTCACGCGCTTTGACATTTCATTCATAAAACAGCTGCGCAGCGCTATTGCTTTGAACAGCATCTAAAACAAAAAAAAGCGAAACAAAATATTTCAAAAAAGTTATTTTTTTTCAAAATTTTCAAAATTTTGAAAAATCCTTTTTTTCAGAATATAAAGCCTTTTAAAAATTGAAAAAATACAGTTTGGGAAGTTCCAGCCATTTGCTTTAAGGCACGATGCCATGCACCACTCACTGCTATTTACTCCTGAATAAAACTACCGCTGTTTTCCTCTAGCAATAAGTGTGACTTCGAAGGTGGTAGAATTGTGCAATATCGTTTGCTCGGACCGCGGGCAGCGCGGTCTGCGACACGCTGACAGACTAGTTATTATACAGGCTCACCGGGTTACTCTCACGTGACACATGAGAACTATGTCGACTCGTAATGCCATTATGTTTTGTTCTGCGTCACTTCGTTTTTATTATTTGCATAAGTCTTTTATATATATATATATATATATATATATCTATATATATATATATATATATATATATATATATATATATATATATATGATAGTTTTGTCGACGTTGATACATATTTGTAATATTTTTTATTTTTGTAGCCCAATCGTCGAATTAAAAAAACAGATTAAATAACAAAATCATTTATTCCATTAAACGTTTTGACACTTGATGTGTTTCATCATTCAGTAATCTAAAAAACATATTACATAAATACAAAGTTGATAATAAATATAGATACATAAAAAGGAAAAAATTATACATACCAAACGAGGAAAAACACAGATTTTGTTAAGTGATAAGATTTTTTGGGAAAAAACCTATCTTTAGTTCGTTCTGTTTTGAATAATAATTCTTATTCTTCATATTTAGTTAATAACGTCATTAAAAATAGATTAGAGTTTTTACAAAACAATTTAAACAGTTCTTCCTATCTTATCAATCCTTTTTCAAAATCTAATTCTTCCTCTTTAGATAAGTATGAAGGTGTCATCGGTTTACCTTTCTTTTCTTCTTTTTTAAAAAATTTATTTGCCGCTGAAGATTTTCTAGGGTTACTGATTCTGTTTACAGGTTGGACTGCAATGATTGCAATAGTTGTTACATTGGTGAAAGTTCCCAATATATATATATATATATATATATATATATATATATATATATACAGAAGGGTTAATCAATATATATATGATTCTAGAAACCCAAATCAATTCAAAACGATGCTTATATATCTTAATACTTCTTGTGTCAACAAACGTAATTCCTCTCATCTCTTACATGACAGTTACAAAGTCATCATTAATTTCATGAAAAGTTTTTCTATAGAGTTTTAGAATCTTTCGTTTGTTATATTTTTACTCTGTTCCTTTTCCCTTTCTGTTTCTCACACCCCGCTCCCACTCCATCACTACACTTGCTTTGTAACCTTGATCAGTGTTCATAATGCACAGCTATTAATAACATAAAATATAGGAGGGCAATATGTTCTCCTTCAATTTCTCGTTGGCAATATAATAGTATGTTATTATTTTACACAAATTTAGTGTTCAATCAATTTTACACAATAATTAATTTTTTCTGTTGTTTTTCCTGGTTTGGTATGTATAATTTTCTCCTTTTTATATATTTATATTTATTATCAACTTTGTATTTATGTAATATGTTTTTTAGATTACTGAATGATGACACACATCAAGTGTCGGAACGTTTAATGGAATAAATAATTTTGTTATTTAATCTTTTTTTTAATTCGACGATTGAGCTGCAAAAATATTACATATATATACGGCACATTGTAAATTTTGTAATCAAAGTATTTGTTGTTGTTGTTAGTCAACAACAACAATGATCATTGGATATATGCAGTGACGTCGGAAGCAAATTTTTGATGGATGGGCTCGTTTTTTTTTTTTTGTAGACATTTGAGACGACGTCATATTTTGAGATTTTAAATTTTTAATTAAAATTTCAGACCACACGGTTCCAAAGCCACTGGATATATGCATATCAAATTAACAGATAATCTATAGAGATTTTAATTACACATTAAATGAGTACACATTAAAGTGTACTTATATGGTACAAACAAATATCCTTGACATTATCAATAGCATGTAATAATCCATGTGAATGATTGAAAAAACATTCTACAAAAAAATCTAAAATATTAAAAAAGTCAAATTCTTGAAAAATAAAAAAAATCAATTTCTTGTACACATACACATAAGTTGTTCACTTTCCGTAGGGTAAGTTATAGTAATGACAAAAAAAAATCGAAAACGGTTTATGAACATCTTGTTATACCTCTGACTTATTGGTATAGGTACCTTTTTTCTAATGAGATTGGAATATGTGGTTTTGCTGCCTCGATTCATTTGTCAGATACTTTTATACTTAAACTTTTTACTTGCATTAGGATAGATTTCTTATTCGATGAACTTCTTATACGATGTTATTGGTATGCTAATACGCAAAATTTATAATTTGTTAATTAAACTACTTGTCGTAAGGCCTTGATATTTTAGTAAGTTCTATTAGACCATGATATATATCGGCAAAAAAAGTTCCATAAAAATCGGCTTAAATTTTGTTTTCAACAGTTAATTACAAGAAAACAGCTTGGTAGATTTTCACCTAAGACTCATCAGTATCATTCCAATCCAATATCTTTCGAACAGTTTTTTATTTTTTTAAATCAATTCGACAGTATGAGCTTAAATGTGGACAAAAAGTTTTTCCAAATTACAGTAAAACGGCTCATCGAGATTAAATTTCTGAAATCGGTTCAGACGTTTTTACGCAAACGTCGATGAAAGGTCTAATTTTGACAAATGCCAAAAAGCGATACTAATTTTTGCAAACTTTCACTTTTTTTCAAAAGTTAAACGAGTTGTCGTAGGACCGTAATATTTTAGTATGATCTCTAAGACTATGGTATCTGAAAAATAATAATAAAAATCGTCGAAAATGTTTTTGAACAGTTTATTACAAGAAAACGGTCTGGCCAATCTCTACCAAAAACTAATCAGCACGATTCCCAACCAATATCTTTCTAACAATTTTTGAATTTTCAAAATCAATTTAGAATCGCGGGCTAAAACGTAGACAAACCAATTTTCGCTTTTCTGCTATTTATAAAGAAACGGCTTGGCCGATCGTCGCACAAAACTGGTAACAATAGATCTCATCGAGATACATCAAATCGCTTTTAAATTTTGAAACCGTTCTAGCCGTTTTTGAGAAAACATTAATTTACGGAAAAAAATCTATTCACATACACACACTCATACGTTTCCGTGGGAACCAGAGGTAAGGGCAAAGCGGAGGTTTTAGTCGGTATTATACCAGGGCGGTATTGAGTCCGACATACCCAGACAAAACACCAGTCTGGGATGCATAAAGGCATTTTCTTCGCTATACAAAAAAAAACACATACTTTTTCCAAATTTGGTCTCATTCGAATCAGAATGGCTTGAAACATCGAGAAAACATAATATTAGTAAATCGGATTTTTTTATGAAAACCTTCGGGAAGTTAATAATAGGTATGAACACGAAAATGGTTCACAATGATTTTTATTGTAGTTAATAACAATAATATGTAGCACAACACAACATATACATTTAATCAAAGCTTATGAATAGAATATAACAACATATAACAAAATTAACAAGAATTCTTTGTGAAATCTTTTTTTATTTTTTTTCTCTTTTGTATTTTGTCTTATTTAAGTTAGATTTTTTAACTTCCCGTAGGGTAAGTTATAGTAATCGCAAAAAATCGAAAATAAAAATTTTTATATATCTTTACGTTTTAGAGGTTTGTGAACATTTTGGCATACCTTATAAAAAATGGATGTATGAGTGTGTGTGTGTGTATGTGTGTGCGTGTGTGTGTGTGTGTGTGTGCGGATACAAATTTTCGTCGACAATTTCGGGAACACGGTTCAACCGATTTTGATTATTCAAAAAACATTCGATTGCTATTTATAAGGAGACGTGCTGATTAGTTTTTGGCATAAGTATGTCTAGCCGTTCCGGAAATACGGGGCAAAAAGTGCCACAAGCGGTAACTCAGTTTTTAAGAGTACGGAGCGTCCGATTTTAATAATTCAAGTCCGATTTAATTAATTTTGAATTACGGTTTTAAATAATAATCTATAACCCTAGTAAAAATGTATCGTGGCTAGAGGGCTAAAAGATCGTGGCGCAATATTCGAATTTTGTCCTTGGATGGGCCGGACAATATTTGTTTTCTAAATTATGGAAAATTTGGAAAATTCATGTGAGAACTGTTTTATATGGTTTATTACAAATAAAAAACATGTTTCCCATCTGATTTACACTTCTAATTTTATATTTACACGTATTATACATAATTTTTAAATGAGGGCATAATCGTAGTTTTTTCTGGGCAACCAGAATTCGTTTCTTTAGTATTATCGAACTTGGGAAATATGTGGTCTTTATAAGGGTTACGAAAAAAATTAACTTTAAATAATTAATTAGCACCAAAATCATGATTAAAGCTTTTAAAAAGTCATATGCTCGATCGCAATTATTAGTTTGATACATTTTTCTTATAAATTCAATATAAATTTTAAATGTGGGGGTTATGCATTTTTTTCTGGGCAACCACGATTCGTTTCTTTAGTATTATCGAACTTGAGAAATATGTGGTCTTTATAAGGGTTACGAAAAAAATTAACTATAAATAATTAATTAGCACCAAAATCATGATTAAAGCTTTTAAAAAGTCATATGCTCGATCGCAATTATTAGTTTGATACATTTTTCTTATAAATTCAATATAAATTTTAAATGTGGGGGTTATGCATTTTTTTTCTGGGCAACCACGATTCGTTTCTTTAGTATTATCGAACTTGGGAAAAATGTGGTCTTTATAAGGGTTACGAAAAAAATTAACTTTAAATAATTAATTAGCACCAAAATCATGATTAAAGCTTTTAAAAAGTCATATGCTCGATCGCAATTATTAGTTTGATACATTTTTCTTATAAATTCAATATAAATTTTAAATGTGGGAGTTATGCATTTTTTTTTCTGGGCAACCACGATTCGTTTCTTTAGTATTATCGAACTTGGGAAATATGTGGTCTTTATAAGGGTTACGAAAAAAATTAACTTTAAATAATTAATTAGCACCAAAATCATGATTATCCCTCCGTCGGTCGGCGTGGTCTGGCCAGACTTTTTTCGACTTCAATTAAAAAAAAAATACTTCTAGTAATCCTATCGACTTGAAATTTCTTGACTTTTCCTAAAATTTTATTAGCTGTCGATCAATGAAAAAATCAGGACTAAAAAATGTACAGAAGGATAATTATAAGGATTTAATTTTTTTTATACTTCGAACGGTCGGAAAGGTCTGTCTAGACCACCCATACATTTTGTATGAAATATACGCTCTTTCATGGTATTTGCTATTCAAACTGCGTTGTTTATATTCTTTGCTATGTGTTCTAACATGAATGTTAGTATTTTCATGACGAGAGTTTCTTGAAAACCTACCAAACTTATTGGTAATCGCAAACACTGAAAATCGGATGAGTAATGCACACATTCATTCAGGCCCCAAAAAGAATAAATACTGTTTTTCATTGATTTAAAATAGAAAAATTAACAAAAAAAGCAACGTTTTTTTTTATATTTCTTGATTTTTTTATATAATCGTTAATACATAAGACGCCAAAAACTCATTTATCCCATATAAATGCATGTAAAATGAATGGTGGTCCAGCCAGACCTTTCCGACCGTTTGAAGGTGAAAAAATATCCGACCGACGGAGGGTTAAAGCTTTTAAAAAGTCATATGCTCGATCGCAATTAATAGTTTGATACATTTTTCTTATAAATTCAATATAAATTTTACATTCGAGCTCGAGCAACCGAACTGAACGGATCGGAGCGACTAGTAATTACAATAAAAGTGTTACATAAGTAATGTTTTATAATGGAGTATAAACCATTCGAACCCGGCGGGGTATCAATACCTGCAGTGATAGATAAGGAATACAATAGCACGGAGGTCGAAACAGGCATCCTAATAGGCAAATCGATTAGTGTTATCAACAATGATGAAGTAATGGAAAGTGATTTTTCGGTAGAAAGTGACAGTGAATTTTTAGATACAACAGTTTTACCGAGCAATGTGGAAAATAATTTGCGGAGTGATAATAATACATCGATAAATCAAGTGAATTTAAATAATATGAATGGTGATGACAATAAAGTTATGTTGCGAAAAAACAATAAAAGAAGCAAGAATAAAGCTAGTTTAAAAACGGTTAATATACCCGAAGAATTAATCAAGAAATTGATAAAATTGGATTCTAAAAAAGACAAAGTATCAACATTAAATGAAAATATGGAGGATAACCCAGGTTGCAGCAGCACTGGAAAAAGTAAAAGTTGGATAGAAATGATGGATGAAGAAAGTAATATGACAAATGAAGATAACACTAGAAATAATAAAATAAACGAAGAAATTAATTATCATGAACCATATGATGAAGGACCGTATACGGTTTTTGCAGAATCAACTAACGAAAGCATTGGCAGATTTCACAATCTAGCTTTAGGCAGATTGATATACAAACAATCGCTTAACATAAGCAAAAATATCATAGATATCTCACAGATCGAGAGAAACAAAATCAAATTAGTATTTAAAGACTACTTTTATGCTAATATATTAATCAAAGAGAAAATTTTGGAAAAATTTAACATACGAACGTACATCCCAAGACATAAATTATACAGAACCGGCATTATTTTTAACGTGGAACCCGACATGGATGAGCAAAAAATCATGGATGTTATTAGATCGGATATTAAAATATTAGATGTCAAATGCATTAAAAAAAGAAACTTAGAAAAAATAAATATGAAATCACAAATGGTAAAAATAGTGTTTAGGGGTAACTATCTGCCAGAATACGTCTCAATGTATTCGGTTAGGTGTGCTGTCAGTCCTTACATTCAATCTGTAATGCAATGCCACAAATGCTGGCGTTATGGACATATAAAAAATCAATGCAAAAGCAAGATAAGATGCCGGTATTGTTCAGAAGAACACTCTCATGAAAATTGCCACATCGTGTCAGACTTTATATTTGCAGTATGCCATGGAAACCATCAAGCAAATGACAAAGAATGTAAATTCTTCAAAGTTAATATAGAAATAAAAGAAATGATGGCACTACATAACATATCTTATCTTGAAGCTAAAAACAGGATGTGGAAAAAAGGATATGCTGAGGCTGCTAAGATCAACCCGTACAATCCGGGGTTTAATTCATCGTTTCCGAGACTAAATGGCAATACCGAAATGGATTCACACAGGCATAAAAATAAATATGAATTATTGAATAGTTTAAATGAAGAAGAAATTAACATTGATAAAGACAGATTAATGTTAATGAATAAACCAAGAAATATTACGTATAAACGTCGAACAGAATACTTGAGGCCGATCAATCGATATAACAGCGACCAGATAACTGAAAAACCTGAAAAAAGAAACCAAGAACAACCAAGCCTGAACAGTAATAAGACCAATAAAAAGGAAGAAAATAAACGACAATTAAATCATTTTATAGAATTGGCATTGAAACTTCGAGAAAAAATATAATGTGAGAGAAATAAAGAATGTAAAGAGATAGATGAAATTATATATAAGTTAAAATGGGATACACATACCATTATGAATTACTTTTTCTTTTTTCTTTTTTTTTCTATCTCTTTATTAACAGCAATCAGAATACAAAGTATCCTATGAGCTATTATGATAAATTTAACATATACACACACATGCATACGTACATGCACACAGACATACTCACACGCACGTTAACAGAAAAAGAAATTATATAATAGTAATCACTCAGCAAGTGGTATACTAATTGGCTCAGGTCCTTCGGCCATTTACTGGAAAACTTCATATTTTATGATCTAATGTTATGAAATTATCATATACACTAACATACGTACATACATACGCACAGACATTCACACACACACTCTCTCAATAAAAGATTTATAAATATTTAATAGCGGTCACTTCATCAAGTAATATCCTGCTTAGATCAAATTCCTCGGCCATTTCTTCTTCAATCTTCTGCTGTTTGGAGTTGCTAACAGTGGGGCCATTAGCGTGTTTGGATGATTTTCGAGCTTCCGGTGATGTTTTTCACTGATTGATTTGATGACTTCATTAACGAACTGTATATTTAGATCGTTATGGATCATCTGATTAGTTACGTACCAGGGTGCTCCTGTGATCATACGTGTAATTTTTGATTGCATCCGTTGTATAAGAGCAATATTTGATTTGCTTGAGCAGCTCCAAATCTGAAGACCATAAGTCCACAACGGTTTAATTATCATATTATAAATAAGGACCTTGTTTTCTAGAGATAATTTGGATCTATGTCCAATGAGCCAGCCGAGTTCTTTAACTCGCGTTTTCATTTGCTTTACTTTAGTGCAAATGTGATGTCGCCAGGTGAGTTTTTCGTCAAAGTGAATTCCAAGATATTTGATGGTGCTGACTGTTGGAATTTGATTGCCATTTAAGAACACTGCAGGGCACGATTGTTTGTTAAGAGTGAAAGTAATGTGGCTAGACTTAGACTCATTAATGCCAATGTTCCACAGTTTGGTCCAATCTTCAATCAAATTAAGATGATACTGCAGTTTTAAACAAGCAGTACTAGGGTTGTCATCAGTGGATAAGATTGATATGTCGTCTGCAAAAGTGGCGATTGTGGTAATAGACGTTGTAGGAATATCGCGCGTAAACAGGGTGTATAGGAATGGACCCAACACACTTCCCTGCGGTACCCCTGACTTGATAGGAAATACGTCAGACGACGAGGAATTAACCTTGATCATAAACTTTCTGTTGACAATATATGATGTTAAGATATTATGATACTTTACTGGTAAATAGAGTCTAATTTTTGTGACGAGTCTGTCGTGGCACACTTTGTCGAATGCTTGTTTGACGTCCAAAAAGGCGGCGGAGCAATATTGTTTGGATTCGATTGAGTTATAGATATGACTGGCAATCCTGTGACACTGCTGTATGGTTGAGTGCTCTTTACGAAATCCAAACTGGTGATCAGGGAAGACTTTGGATTCCTTCAAAATATCCTGTAGTTACAGTTTTTCTAAAATTTTTGACAATCTAGGAAGAAGGCTGATTGGCCTATAACATGTGACTAAGTGTTGATCCTTGCCAGTTTATGGAATCATCTTTATTAAAGAGGTCTTGAATTGATTTGGCCAGTAGTCAAGTCTCACAATAGCGTTGAAGATATAGGTGATTATAATGAATCCTTTTACAGGCAATTCTTTGAGCATTCTGGGAGATATTTTGTCTATTCCAGGCGATTTTTTTGCTTTAACTTTCTCTATTTCACTAACTACTAATTTGAGAGACAAAAAACGTTTCTCGCTTTCGTGACTGCTATTATGGTCTAAAGCAGGACTAATGTTGACATTATAATTTGATAAATTGTTAGGCCGAAAAACTGTAGCTAGGTATTCCGCAAATATATCTGCTTTGTCTTTGTCACTTCTTGCCCATGCAGAGGTCTGGGTGTCCATACGAACTGGAGGATTTTGAAAGTTAGGTTTAAGTTTATTTTTGACGGGTTTCCAGATAGAATTGTCAAAACGATTCAAACTGGATACATAGTTATTAAATTTCACTTGGTTGAGTTCCTTTAACCTTGCTTTCAGCTTGTTACTCAGATTATTGAAAATGTTTTTGTCTGTGGGCAAATGACTATGTTGCCACCTACGCCTAGCTTTTCTTTTTTTTGCTATGAGCCTTTTTATTTCATATGTTGTTGTCTGACAGGAGTTTTCTGTCGTAACAGGAGTAGGAGTAGCAAACATTGCAGCATCATATAGGAGAGTATTAAAGGAATCGATGGTGTTTTCGATATCAGCGGAATTTTTAAGTTTAACTTTGAGGTTAACTTTGTCTTCTACGAACTTCCGGTAGATGTCCCAGTTTGTTTTATGGATGCAGATCCTAGAGGAGGGTTTAGAAATACTTGCCGATGTGCTTATGCTGGCTATTACTGGACTATGGTCAGATGATAAGTCGTAGCTTGCTCGTACTTACTTGTGAATTGAGCTTATACCCGATGATACAAAAAAGTCCAATAGATCTGGTTTTTTGGCAGGATCGCTCGGCCAGTAGGTGGGGGAACCTGTAAAAAAAACACTATAATTGAGTTTATGTATTGTATCATATAGCTGTTTTCCTTTAGGATTAATTAATCTTGAGCCCCAATTGACGTGTTTGCTGTTGTAGTCTCCGCCGGCGATGAAATGACTACCTAGTGTAGAGAAAAAATCTTGAAATTGTAAACTGGTTATTTTGTGCCTCGGCGGACAGTAGACTGCAGAAACACATGAGTTGAATGAATTCATTTTTATTGAAATTGATGTGGCTTGAAAATTTCAGATTCGTATTTATCCAGCTCGTAATGAAGAAGATTAGATTTTACAATAATGGCAGTCCCACCATGTGCGGTGCCATCGGGATGGTTAGTGAAGTATCTCTTGTAATTTGGTACATAAAAGTTTGAATACTTGGTGAAGTGTGTTTCACTAATTAAACAGATGTCGATATTGTTGTGTTTCAAAAATAATTCTACTTTGGCTTTGTGTTGATACAAGCCGTTAGCATTCCATAATCCTAAGTTTAAAATATTAGCCATTATTTAGCTTTATTAATGTTGATTAATGTTGATAACATTTTGACGATCATGGTGTTTTGTTCCATTAACTGGCTAAATATATTTCTAAATTCGGTCAGGAAATCAGACATCGATGGAGAATTACTGTTGTTAAGGGGGTCTCCCTATGTGACGGCCTGTTTTCTAGGGATATTTTAGAATGTCTTTTCTACGACCAGTAAATAGTTAGAGCTTCAAGTTTTTTATCATTTATTAATACATAATTGGACAGTATAAATATAAAATTTCAGCTAAAAAAATTTAGTCCAACTAGAGTTACAGCGCTCTAAACACCCCCCCCCCCCTCAAAAAAAAGAGCTCCCACTGTCTCCACGATTCCGGCTGATCGGCTTATCTGACCAAAAAAATATAAACGGCGTTTTAATTTGTAGGCTTAAAAGCACGCAATGAACTACAATCAAATGAATACAAAAAAAATTGGATGTTTTATAGACATTTGAAATAAAAGTTGCAAATTAAGCGTTTTTTTTTGTTTTTTTGCTATAAAAAATCGTAGTTTTGAAATTTTTGATTGATAATAGATCATTCCATGCGCTTAAATATATTGAATGTGCCCTGTAAATTTCAAGTAATTCGGTCCAGCCGTTTCTGAGATACAATGGAGACAAGTTTGAAAAACACAGTTTTGAGAAAAACGCGTTTAAAGATAAAATGATCGTTGTACTATATACTATATGTATACTTTTTCAATGGCTGTAACTCAAAAACTATTTGAGATATCGATTTGAAATTTTAATATGTTATTTTTAAAGGTATAATCTACCGAAATATGAAATAAAAAAAAATCAATTTTTTCAACTCATCACATAGGAAGACCCCCTTAATGTGATTTTGATTGTTGTTAAATAGGTTTGATTGCGATTTTATTACCTGAGCATAAGACATATGCTGAGGGTTTGCGTACTGTGAAATTCTATTGTTGTGTAGGTTGGATTTGTACCGGTTTGCATTTGTGTGTAAATAAGTCCCGTTACTTCTGCCTATTGTTGTTTGATCGTTATCTGCACCGACAAGGTGAAGGTAGTAAGAACACCCTCTGTAGTTTGCGGTATGATTATCGCCGCAATGATAACAAAGAGGCAGGGCTTCAGCTGCTTTTGTACACTTTTTAGACTCATGATCAGAGCCGCATTTTACACATATAAATCTGCGGTTGCAATAACGCTGGGTATGGCCGTACATTTGGCACCTTACACACCGCGGAATATTTGATGATCTTATTGGGGGCTCAAAATGAATTATTTGGTTTAACATTTTATTCATTTTAAAAATTGACGAATTGTTTTCTTTGGGTTGTTGGCTTTGGGTCTATGTAAAACATGTTCAGCAGTTGTTTAGTTTTCGGGTGTATGATATTAGTAATATTTCTGACAGGATGATGATTTTCAATTGCGGCTTTGATATCATTTTTATCTGTAGCGTAGTGCAGATATTTGAGTACAACCCTGTATGAGCGTTCCGCTTTTATCTGGTAGGTATGAAAAACGACGTCTCTTTCACGCAGAAATTTAATAAAATTGCGGTAGTCTTCTATTTCAAAAATGTTGAATTTAATAGTTTTATTGGGTAGGTATTTAGTGATGTATTTGTTTTTATTAATAATTGAATTAATATCCGCTATCATAAGATTGTAATCTCGAACCCCGTAGACAAATAAAGGCGGAGGAGTAGATTTTTTATTATTTGTTGCCTCGTCTGATGGTTTAGAAACATTGTTTTCTAGAGCGCTAAATTTGTTGGCTAATTTTATGGGAACGCTTACATTACTTACTGCGTTATTCGGGCGACGTCTTCTAGCGGAAGTTACCTCTTGCCATGGGTTTTTATTCGTGTAATCAATCACATCGCGTGCAGTAGACTCTGGATCCATTGTTGCTGTTGAAGACATATTACTTGTTGATGGAATAGGAGTTGGATCCGACGATGTTGATCTGTTTACTGCATCATCGTTATTTCTTTTTGTAGTCATCTGGTTCAGAACTAGTTGAGTAGAATTATTTTGGTCTTCGTGAATGATGTTAAATGATTCCACAAAAGGTATTGTGGAGTGATAATTTATAGTACTCCCTGACGGAAGCACTATATTTAATTAAAAAGCACTGAATTCACAAGTAAAGTCACTTACTAGATCAAACACTACACTAAACTGTGACTAAATAAATGTTGTTTATTATGCTTGTTGATTGTACTCAGGTATTGTATAATCGATGTGTTCGCTTCGAGCGCTGAATGAAGAATAATGATGAATTACTTAAACCAGAATAATAAAACAGGTATAGATAATCGTAATAAAGATGAAATACACAATAAAATAAGTGTAGTCAATTCTAACGAAAGTTAGAAGATAGTGAAAAAATAATTATAACAAATACCAACCAAAAATGGATAATATAAATATTTTACAATTAAATTGTAGATCTTTAAGAGCAAATAAGGAAAGCATCGAAAATCTTATGTTTCATAAGAAAATTCATATGGCAGCTCTTACTGAAACATGGCTGAAACAGGGCCAATTAGTTAAATTCAAAGGGTATAACATATTTCGACAGGACAGACAGGACGGCTACGGTGGTTCGGCCATATTGATCAAAAATAACTTTCCGTGCGAAGAATTCGCACATTCTCTAAGTAACCGAGACATGCAAATGACCGCGGTAATAATTAAATCGGCTATTCCATTCTGTTTAGTTTCAATTTATTGCGCACCACAGGCAACAAAGGATCTATATCTAATCAATAATATCATAGAACAGATTCCTGTCAGAACAATTGTAACAGGAGATTTCAATAGCAAACATTTAGCTTGAGGTAATGAAATAATTGACAGAGGAGGAGCTATTATTTACGATATTATAGATAGCCTTAATCTGTTAATGCTGAATGACGGAACGCATACGACAACTCAAACGCCTAGGAAGAAATCAGCCACCATCGACCTGACTTTCTGTTTGCCTTCACTTCATGATAGACTTCATTGGAGCGTAATACCAGACAATGTAAGCTCTGACCATTTGCCTATCTTAATAAAGATGCAATTCAAATGTAATACGAGAGTAGGATGGTATCCAAGCAGAAAATGGATGACTAAGGAGGCAAATTGGAATGAGTATAGATTAGATATCGAAGAGACTTTAGAGACATCAAACATTCCAAATGATTCTGAAGATATGTACAATTTTATTCAAGAAACAATAAATAATACAGCCACTAAGCACATCAAACAGTATAAATTACCAAGATCGGATACATTTAAACCGGCTTAATGGTGGGATAATGAATGCGAAATTCAAGATAGAAAAAGAAGAATAGCATTTAAGAGACTAAAAGCTCAATTCAACTACAAAAATTACCTGGAGCTCCAAAAAAATACAGCACAGACTAGAAAACTATTTAAAACAAAAAAAAGAGAAAAATGGCTTGAATTCGTGAATTCCATCAATAGAAATACAAACATTAATAAATTATGGAACATTGTAAAAAGATTAAATAATAAAAATAATGGCGAGTCCCCAATTCAGCAAATGAGTGACAATTTCTGTGAGACAATTTTGAAGATCCACACGCCTGACTTTGTACCTGGTCCCGTACAATACTCCCAAGACCAAGCAGAAGAAGCAAGTGATGACTACGCAATTCATTAAATCGAAGGACGCATTGATTATGAGGAGCTAGAACTGGCAATAAAAGACAAAAGAAACAGCTCTCTAGGATTTGATAACATCACATACATTATGATTAAAGAAAGTCCCAAAGTATTCAAATGTATAATAGTTGAAATGTTCAATTTTATATTAAATTCAGGTGGGATCCCGGAAGATTGGAAAATTGCGGTGCTAGTGCCAATACTAAAACCGCAAAAAGATCCAAGTGATCATAAGTCCTATCGACCAATAATGCTTTTTCCTTGTCTCACGAAAATATTTGAAAGCATTTTAAAAAAAAGATTAGAATGGTACATAGAGAAAAAAAGGTATATTAAATAAATATCAATTCGGATTTAGGAGAGGAAAAGGTACAATCGACTTGTTAAGCGAGCTACTTGTAGATCTATATAGTGCATTGTCAGATAAAAAAGAAGTGCTACTAGTTACGGCAGATATTGAAAAGGCATATGATCATGTTGATCATAATATTCTCAAAAAGAAGCTACATAATTGCAAGATCCCAGACAGTATTATTATTATGATTATGTCACTGCTATCCAATAGAAAATTTTACGTGAGAAATAAGAATCGTCTAATAGGGCCAAGGACATCATATACGGGCATCCCACAATGTTCGATTCTGAGCCCTCTCCTTTTTAACATCTATATGGCAGACTTTATATCGTCAGAAGGGACAAGAGTCAAAAAGCTACAATATGCAGACGATCTGATTATGTACACAGTTTCTCACTCAGTAGAGCAGTGCAGAGCAGAAATGTCTAATGCCATATCAAAAGATTTGGAATGGATGCGGAATAATAGACTTGCTTTGGAACCGAGGAAGACCAAAAGCATAATTTTTACCAGGCATAGATTTCCCAAGAATATGCATGTAATAGATATTGACACGATAAGAATCGAAATATTAGAAAACATTAAAACCCTGGGTGTGACTTTTGATAAAAAATTAAATTTCAACAAGCACATAAGCGAGATATTCAAATGCGAGAAAGGGATTAATTTACTCAAAATAGTATGTAACACCAGCTGGGGTACACACCCAAATGCATGTCTTTCTTTATACAAAGCTATCATTAGACCCCATTTCAACTATGGCTGTCAAATTTACGGAGGATTGGCCGCAGGCTTACATAAAAAGTTGAGTAGAGCGCAATTTGCAGCTATAAGAGCATGTCTGGGATCTTTAAAATCAACCCCCACTAACTCTTTATTAGCTGTAGCCGGGGAAGCCCCCTTAGATATAAGAAAACAAGTACTAACAAATAGATTCTTGATAAAAAAATTTAATTTTGATCATTCATGGATTCAAAATCAGTTAGAGGCACTGGCAGTTCGGCATTTCAATAATAGGTACTGGTTTAATAAACCGATCCCTACGCTAGTTGCTGGTTTCCATTCATTAAAGTCTTTAGAAGATTTTTTTTTTTTTTTTTTTAAATTTCAATAATTATTACAACTGCTAATTTATTAACATCAAGTAATATTGATAAATAATAATATACATTTAAATAAATAAAAGAGCAAAGGATAAAATTTACATGAAAATAATATCCGTAATATGATTTAATGTAAAATATAAGCAAATAATAATAAAAATAAGAGTAATAAATAATATAAATAAAATTTCAGAATAATAAAATAATACTAGAAAAATAATAAAATATAACAAAATAACAATAATAGAAATAGTAAGATAATAATAATAATAATAATAATAATAATAATAATAA
Source organism: Ctenocephalides felis (assembly GCF_003426905.1). Lineage (NCBI taxonomy): Eukaryota > Metazoa > Arthropoda > Insecta > Siphonaptera > Pulicidae > Ctenocephalides > Ctenocephalides felis. The sequence goes on from NW_020538040.1 coordinate 112,229,829, forward strand.
TAATAATAAAATAATAATAATAGTAATAATAATAATAATAACAATAATAATAACAATAATAATAATAATAATAATAATAATTTACAAATTTATAAGATCGTTTGGAATTTTTCGTTTTAGTCTTGTTGGGCGCGCTTCTGAGTATACTTTGTTGGCCAAGTAATTTGGGTGCTCGTCTATTCTTTTTTGTAGTTGTTTGTTTTTTGTTTCATTTCTTCATTTACTGTCATTATGTTGCTGTCCTGGTGAATCAGCCAGTTGAGAACGTACCTAGGTGCATTCAGTGCCTGCCTTATGATCTTGTTTTGCACTCGCTGAATAATTTGTAGATTGGTTTTTTTGGCGGTGCCCCGTAGTTGAATCCCATAAGACCACACTGGTTTAAAAATACATTTATAAATAATTAACTTGTTATTCGTCGATAGTTCGGAACGTTTATTTAGTAGCCAGTAATGTTTTTTGAATAGTTCATCAATCTGCTGTTTTTTCTTGTTAATGTGAACTCTCCAGTTTAATTTTGTGTCTAGGTGTATTCCCAGATATTTTACGCTATCTTTTACTGGGATTTCCTGTCCATTTAACTTAATTGTAGGGCATATACCAGTACGCAGCGTGAAAGTGATATGCGTCGATTTTGAGCCGTTTGTCATAATTCTCCATAAAGAAAGCCATTTTGTAGCAATATCTAGATGTTCTTGTAATTGTTGCGAATTGCGGGATCTTTATTGGAGGCAATGATACATGTATCGTCAGCAAATGTCGACACGCTTGTTCCGGAGTATAAAGGAAAATCGGCTGTGTATATATGAAATAGAGTTGGAGAAAGGACGCTTCCCTAGGGCACCCCAGAAAGGATCTTTCTTCTGGTCGACTCCTCGTTGTTAATGTTGACGAAAAATTCCCTATTTTCAAGGAACGATTTTATTATTGAAAATATCGGTTCTGATAAACAGAGTTTTAGTTTGTACAACAAACCAGTGTGCCATACTTTGTCAAATGCTTGCGCAACGTCTAAAAACACAACCGAACAATATTTTTTTGCATGGAACGATTCGTTAATTATATTTACTAGGCGATGTACCTGTTCTATGGTTGAGTGTTGTTCTCTAAAGCCGAATTGGTGATTTGGAATTAGGTTTTGATTCAACAATTCTGACTTAATGCGTTGGAGTAATAATTTTTCAAATATCTTCGAAACACAAGGAAGTAGGTTAATTGGTCTATAGGAAGACAATAAATGAGGATCTTTCCCAGGTTTAGGTATAAGAATTATTTTAGCTATTTTCCAAGCTTGAGGGAACACTTTTAATCTAAGAATTGAATTGAATATTATTGTTAATAATCTAAATCCTTTTTCTGGCAGTTCTTTTATCATTTTTATCGTAATTTTATCTGGTCCAGGAGATTTATTAGGATTTGCAGCCTTCACATAATTTTTCACTTCGGTCACCGTTATGCGTTTTACTATTTGGCCTGGTATAGATTCATTCTGTAAACAATTATGAATAAAATCTTCATCATTTACGTTGCAACTGCTGGGATGAGGCTGGAATGAATTTTTCAAGTGTTCTGAAAATTCTTCCGATTTTTCTTCTGAACTTCTTGCCCAGGAACCATCAAGTTTACGCACTGGAGGTATATGTACTATCGGCCTTTTTAATCTCTTCGTTGCCTTCCAAAGAGAATATTTTGTGTCTTTAGTGGATGAAAGATTAGTTAAATAATTTTTAAGGCATTCATTCATATATTCATATAATAAAGTCTTAAGATTCCTGCAGGCACAGTTAAATTTGTATCGGTCGGTGATCTTGTGGTTTGCCATATTTTTCGCAATTTGCGTTTTTGAGCTATAATTTTTTTAATGTTAATAGGATAATTAGATTTTCTACTTGCATTTGAATGTATAGTAGATTTTTGAGCTGCTGATGATAGTAGAATTGTGAAGTTTGTTATCGCCAAGTTTAAATCCTGTTCATTTTTAAGAGGTATGTTGCAAGAAATTTTTTCATCAATTATCTCTTGGAATAATGACCAATTAGTAAATCTATTTGTTAGAAAATATGAGTTTTGATTTACTTCTGTAGTTGTAGAATATTGCAGAATAATTGGCGGATGATCAGAATTTAAATCTAAATTTGATTTGATATCTAAACAATTATTGTTAACACCTTTAGTTATGAAAAAATCTATTAGATCGGGGATTTTGTTAAGATCTGTTGGCCAATAAGTAGGCTCGCCGGTGGATATTGGCTTAAGATTGTTTTTTTCCATCGATTTATAAAGTTCTCGACCCCTAGGGGTGATCAGTCTAGAACCCCAGAATGTGTGCTTAGCATTATAATCTCCTCCCGCTATAAATGAACTGCCCAGAGTATTAAAAAAATTTATAAACTGATCTTCGGTAACCCTGTGTTTAGGCGGACAGTAAATGGCAGTAACTAGCTGGTTATGCGATGGTATAGTAACTGAAATAGATGTTGCTTGAAGAAAGTCCTTCTGGAATGGTTCAGCCTCATGATGATTTATGTTAGCTTTTATAATAACCGCAGTTCCTCCATGAGGTCTTCCACTTGCGTGCGGAGTATTATAAACTATATAATTTGGTATACGTACGGAACTATTGTTAGTGAAATGTGATTCCGATATAAGCATGATATCTATATCGTTGATTGTTAAAAAATATTTAAGGTCTTGAGTGTGGTTACACAAGCCATTTGCATTCCATAAACAGATTGTTAGTTTGAAATGCATGATTTGTTTGCTAGAATGGTTGTGAGTAAATTAAGCATAGTGCTCATTTGTTCAGTAAGTGTTTTTATCATTTCTTTCAATTCTGACAGATCGTTTATATTATTAATGTTTGTCGAACTCTGATTAGTAGTTGATGGAATGTCCTGATATTCAGGCAGTACAGTATTTTTACGTGTTACATATAAGTATGAGGTACCTGGTTTAACACTTGAGGTTGATCCATGAATTGGTGATGTTCTCTGTCTTGGTGATGGAAATTTTTTCTCAAATTGTTCCTTATAGATTTTGCATCCCTTGTAGTTGGCAGGATGGTTAGACCACATAGAACACACTTCACTTGGTCATTGATCTTGTCTTCCCATGAACACTTCTCTGTCAGGTGATTTTGTGCGCACTTCACACACCTCGGGGTCATGTGACAATAGTTCCGCGTATGGCCGTGCCTTTGACAGCGTGTGCACTGGACGATTTCTTTAGTAAATCGCTTAGCCTCGATCGCTACTTTGGTTTTGTACAAAAATTCGATTTTGTAAAAATTTTTATTATTTGGTTGTTGTTCCAGCTCAACAATGAACATATTTAATGGATGTTTTGTAAGCCTGTTCTTGAGGTTTGCGATGCGAACTACCTTGTGGCCTAGAGCCTGAATTTCCTCTTGTAGAATATTGACATCGGTACTGTGATGCAAATTTTTGACAACAATTTTAAAAGTCCGATTTCTTTTATCTTGAAAATAATGCATTTGTGTGTCTCTTTCTTTCAATAATTTAATAATTTTATTATATAGTTGTGGGTTGTCAAGATTTATTCTCACTTCTGTATCATCAATAACTTTCAATTTAGACAAATTTTTTGCTTCGCTTTCCAAAAGTACTGATAATGGTTTTATGTCTCGTACATCGTGTATAAATATAGGCGGCGGTCTATTGTGCATAGCTTTCGCTTCGGTCACTTCCTCAGTATCAGGACTGGCTAAAACTTCATAAAAGTTTCTTGTTGGTGTTGGGTTTAGCCAATAGTCTGAGGTTGTCGTTTTTATCGGTTGTGGATCATCGTTTTGGGTGCGTTTGAGTTTTTTATTTTTTATTTGAATCCAGTCTGAATCCTTACTGGTGTTTTCATTCTAATCAGATTGATTTTCTAAATTGATTACAGGTTCGGAAGAAGCTTGTGGAAGTGATTCGGTAATTGGTCTCTTATTTTTTGTTACCTTCCTTGACTTAATTTGGCGAATTTCTAAATCCATTTTTTCCCAATCCATTATTGACGTTTCATTAGATTGATGGCTTTTGGTATTATTTTCATCATTGGGAAACATTCGATAAATGTCCAATCACTTATGCAATAGCTTATGCACTATTTACAGATAAAATTAATGATATTTACTGTATTTATTTTGCAAAATTTATTTTCGCTTTTTCTATAATGACAAACTTTTGTTTTTTTTTTGAAAAACGTCTTTAGAAGATAACATCATAATAAGCAACAGATTGGCGTACTACACAGTGACTTGGAAAGCAACGATTCCCAAAAAATATATACACCTATCAGACGAATTAGTCATTGGAAAGAATATGGATAAGAAAATAATCAATCTGGAATTGCACGCCTTATTGAACACTAGATGAGAAAAGTATATACATATCTATACGGACGGCTCAAAAACTGATGACGGCGTTGGCTGTGCTGTATACATACCAAGCCAGGATATACAGCTTCAAATTAAACTCCCAGATTGGGCATCAATATTTACTGCAGAATTGACGGCTATCAACAATGCGCTAGACCTAATTAAGGAACATAAATTAAAGAAGGCAATAATTTTTTCTGATAGCATGTCCTCACTGCATGCCTTAAATATGCCTAAAGATTATGGCAATCCATTAATATTCGACTGTTTACAAAAAATAGAAAAGCTAAACAACAATAACTATAAGATCGAATTAGTATGGATAAGAGGCCATTACAATATCACCGGGAATGAGATCGCAGATAGCCTGGCCAAAGAGGCACAAAAATCAGCCACTTTAATTAAAAAAGCTCCTGCCGTGGATGTGAAACGAAAGATCACAAAAATGGGGATGTTGAATTGGCAAAAAATATTTGATTTCGAATCAGCGTCAAAAGGAATATTATACCGACCGTGTAAACCGATAGTGTTCAGAAATACATGGTTTGAAAAATTGAACTGGAATAGAAAAGAGATATCTACAATATGCAGATTAAGATTGGCGCACACGAAGAACAATGTTCATCTATTTAGGATTGGGATCAAACAAGACCCGTTCTGTTCGTGCAGCACTGTACTGGATACAATAGATCACATATTGTGGAGTTGCCCATTGTATGAAAGGCAACGAACAATTCTGTTTAAAAAGCTTCAACAGCGGAATGTGACATTTCCTATAAATGCTAGTTTCATCATTAGTAGTAATAACATTGATTGGTACAGAATACTGATAGACTTTGTAAATGAATCCAATATAAGGCTATAGAGTAGGATGATTTTAGGTTTATTTATTGTAACTATTCTTCATTGGTAGTGTGATTTTTAATTTTAATTTTCTACTTAGTTTATAATTATATTTGTATTGTAATTTGTAATGGCTAGATGACTAAGGAGTCGAGGCCAGTTAATAAATAAAAAAATATATATATATATATATATATAAATTTTAAATGTGGGGGTTATGCATTTTTTTTCTGGGCAACCACGATTCGTTTCTTTCGTATTATCGAACTTGGGAAATATGTGGTCTTTATAAGAGTTACGAAAAAAATTAACTTTAAATAATTAATTAGCACCAAACTCATGATTAAAGCTTTTAAAAAGTCATATGTTCGATTGCAATTAATTCTTATAAATTCAATATAAATTTTAAATGTGGGGGTTATGCATTTTTTTTTTGGCAACCACGATTCGTTTCTTTAGTATTATCGAACTTGGAAAATATGTAGTCTTTATAAGGGTTACGAAAAAAATTAACTTTAAATAATTAATTAGCACCAAAATTATGATTAAAGCTAAATTAAATATAAGATTAATATAAATAAACAATATTTACTCCAAATTCAAAATTATTATTTAACCCACATTTAAAAATATTATTTAATTCATGTAAAAAACAGAATTTAACTCATTGATATCTTAGCTAATACATAGCTAATCATTGATCAGCTCGATCGTAATTAACAGTTTGATATAAATTTTATATGAATTCAATATAAATTGTAAATATTATATTCACATTTATTTTTTCTTTATTATCGAACTTGGGAAATAAATAACATTCACATTGGTCAAGAAAACAATCAATTTTAAATCATCAATTAGTGCCAAAAAATCCATTATCAAACGTGAAGATATAAAAAATTTTCATTTTCGATTTCGAATATCGATTTCGATTTTCGTTCCATAACTATAACTACCCAACGGGACGTTAAAAAAATCAATAAATATTTTAACTATATAATATGTATGTTTTGACATTGTATGTATGTCATCATTCAGTAAGTTAGCAAATTCTAAAGCAAAATTATCCAAGATTGTAGTAGTACAAAAGTATAGTAGTAGAATATATAACAAACCTAAATAATGTCAGTACAGCGAGAAAAAAAATACAATTTTAAACAAAATGTTTGATGAAAAAAAAATCAAAACTTCGAATAAAATAAAAGTTAAATAATGAAATTTTGTGGTTATCCACAAGACTTGCTTAAATTTGTTTTTTCCTGGTTTGGTATGTATTAATATTATTTAAATCTGTTATATCTACTAGTAATATATCGATTTATATTTATAAATTTAGACGTTTCCATAAGCCCAAAACGTAAAATAAATTAAGTGTAATATTAATTTTGTTTTGTGAAGATAAAATTTATTTAATATAATTCAGAAAAAAAATTTAATAATAAATATAAACATTAAAAATTTTCTAAATGTAAACATATTTGATATAATGATAATTAATAGCAATTTTATTAATTTTGTTTTGAATATTTTCTAAGTAACGTTTCACTGATTATGCAATTTACTAACTCTCTCATATTGAAATGAATGAAAAGAGAGTTATGGATATACTTTACTGACTACTACACTGAATAAACTAAAAACGACAAATTATTGAGCGTATACTTCGTAACATAAAATGATACAAAAACATCAAAATACATAAAAATATGTTAGAACCGCCCTTTGATTAACAATGCTCTAGGGTCTATTGCATCACCAACGAACAAAGCGCAGAGCCTCGCATTTTTCAATAGTATGAAATTCGTTACGCAGTGCATTTAGCAATTCTTGTTGAATTTAGAATTTATTAAAATATTAAAAAATATTCATAATATATAGTAAGTCTGGAAAAATGTGAATATTTAGTGAAAAATAAAATGATCTGTGATATCAAATAATAATTGGCTAAGAACATATTTTGTGAACAGTTTATAATTAAAATCAAGAGGTTACACAATTTTGAGTTTTATGGTTAAAGTATTCTTCATTCAGCGCTCGAAGCGAACACATCGATTATACAATACCTGAGTACAATCAACAAGCATAATAAACAGCATTTATTTAGTCACAGTTTAGTGTAGTGTTTGATCTAGTAAGTGACTTTACTTGTGAATTCAGTGCTTTTTAATTAAATATAGTGCTCCCGTCAGGGAGTACTATAAATTATCACTCCACAATACCTATTGTGGAATCATTTAACATCATTCACGAAGACCAAAATAATTCTACTCAACTAGTTCTGAACCAGATGACTACAAAAAGAAATAACGATGATGCAGTAAACAGATCAACATCGTCGGATCCAACTCCTATTCCATCAACAAGTAATTTGTCTTCAACAGCAACAATGGATCCAGAGTCCACTGCACGCAATGTGATTGATTACACGAATAAAAACCCATGGCAAGAGGTAACTTTCGCTAAAAGACGTCGCCCGAACAACGCAGTAAGTAATGTAAGCGTTCCCATAAAATTAGCCAACAAATTTAGCGCTCTAGAAAACAAAGTTTCTAAACCATCAGACGAGGCAACAGATAATAAAAAATCTACTCCTCCGCCTTTATTTGTCTACGGGGTTCGAGATTACAATCTTATGATAGCGGATATTAATTCAATTATTAATAAAAACAAATACATCACTAAATACCTACCCAATAAAACTATTAAATTCAACATTTTTGAAATAGAAGACTACCGCAATTTTGTTAAATTTCTGCGTGAAAGAGACGTCGTTTTTCATACCTACCAGATAAAAGCGGAACGCTCATACAGGGTTGTACTCAAATATCTGCACTACGCTACAGATAAAAATGATATCAAAGCCGCAATTGAAAAAGAAGGTCATCCTGTCAGAAATATTACTAATATCATACACCCGAAAACTAAACAACTGCTGAACATGTTTTACATAGACTTAGAACCCAAAGAAAACAATTCGTCAATTTTTAAAATGAATAAAATGTTAAACCAAATAATTCATTTTGAGCCCCCAATAAGATCATCAAATATTCCGCAGTGTGTAAGGTGCCAAATGTACGGCCATACCCAGCGTTATTGCAACCGCAGATTTATATGTGTAAAATGCGGCTCTGATCATGAGTCTAAAAAGTGTACAAAAGCAGCTGAAGCCCCGCCCCTTTGTTATCATTGCGGCGATAATCATACCGCAAACTACAAAGGGTGTTCTTACTACCTTCACCTTGTCGGTGCAGATAACGATCAAGCAACAATAGGCAGAAGTAACGGGACTTATTTACACACAAATGCAAACCGGTACAAATCCAACCTATACAACAATAGAATTTCACAGTACGCAAACCCTCAGCATATGTCTTATGCTCAGGTAATAAAATCGCAATCAAACCTATTTAACAACAATCAAAATCACATTAACAACAGTAATTCTCCATCGATGTCTGATTTCCTGACCGAATTTAGAAATATGTTTAGCCAGTTAATGGAACAAAACACCATGATCGTCAAAATGTTATCAACATTAATCAACATTAATAAAGCTAAATAATGGCCAATATTTTAAACTTAGGATTATGGAATGCTAACGGCTTGTATCAACACAAAGCCGAAGTAGAATTATTTTTGAGACACAACAATATCGACATCTTTTTAATTAGTGAAACACACTTCACCAAGTATTCAAACTTTGATATACCAAATTACAAGACATACTTCACTAACCATCCCGATGGCACCGCGCATGGTGGGACTGCCATTATTGTAAAATCTAATCTTCTTCATTACGAGCTGGATAAATACGAATCTGAAATTTTGCAAGCCACATCAATTTCAATAAAAATGAATTCATTCAACTTATGTGTTTCTGCAGTCTACTGTCCGCCGAGGCACAATATAACCAGTTCACAATTTCAAGATTTTTTCTCTACACTAGGTAGTCATTTCATCGCCGGCGGAGACTACAACAGCAAACACGTCAATTGGGGCTCAAGATTAAATAATCCTAAAGGAAAAGAGCTATATGATACAATACTTAAACTCAATTATAGTGTTCTTTCTTCAGGTTCCCCCACCTACTGGCCGAGCGATCCTGCCAAAAAACCAGATCTATTGGACTTTTCTGTATCATCGGGTATAAGCTCAATTCACAAGGAAGTACGAGCAAGCTACGACTTATCATCTGACCATAGTCCAGTAATAGCCAGCATAAGCACATCGGCAAGTATTTCTAAACCCTCCTCTAGGATCTGCAACCGTAAAACAAACTGGGACATCTACCGGAAGTTCGTAGAAGACAACGTTAAACTCAAAGTTAAACTTAAAAATTCCGCTGATATCGAAAACACCATCGATTCCTTTAATACTCTTCTATATGATGCTGCAAAGTTTGCTACTCCTACTCCTGTTACGACAGAAAACTCCTGCCAGACAACAACATATGAAATAAAAAGGCTCATAGCAGAAAAAAGAAAAGCTAGGCGTAGGGGGCAACATAGTCATTTGCCCACAGACAAAAACATTTTCAATAATCTGAGTAACAAGTTGAAAGCAAGGTTAAAGGAACTCAATCAAGTGAGATTTAATAACTATGTATCCAGTTTGAATTGTTTTGACTATTCTATCTGGAAACCCGTCAAAAATAAACTTAAACCTAACTTTCAAAATCCTCCAGTTCGTATGGATACCCAGACCTCTGCATGAGCAAGAAGTGACAAAGACAAAGCAGATATATTTGCGGAATACTTAGCTACAGTTTTTCGGCCTAACAATTTATCAAATTATAATGTCAACATTAGTCCTGCTTTAGACCATAATAGCAGTCACGAAAGCGAGAAACGTTTCTTGTCTCTCAAATTAGTAGTTAGTGAAATAAAGAAAGTTAAAGCAAAAAAATCGCCTGGAATAGACCAAATATCTCCCAGAATGCTCAAAGAATTGCCTGTAAAAGGATTCATTATAATCACCTATATCTTCAACGCTATTGTGAGACTTGACTACTGGCCAAATCAATTCAAGACCTCTTTAATAAAGATGATTCCAAAAACTGGCAAGGATCAACACTTAGTCACATCTTATAGGCCAATCAGCCTTCTTCCTATATTGTCAAAAATTTTAGAAAAACTGTTACTACAGGATATTTTGAAGGAATCCAATATCTTCCCTGATCACCAGTTTGGATTTCGTAAAGAGCACTCAACCATACAGCAGTGTCACAGGATTGCCAGTCATATCTATAACTCATTCGAATCCAAACAATATTGCACCGCCGTCTTTTTGGACGTCAAACAAGCATTCGACAAAGTGTGCCACGACAGACTTGTCACAAAAATTAGACTCTATTTACCAGTAAAGTATCATAATATCTTAACATCATATATTGTCAACAGAAAGTTTATAATCAAGGTTAATTCCTCGTCGTCTGACGTATTTCCTATCAAGTCAGGGGTACCGCAGGGAAGTGTGTTGGGTCCATTCCTATACACCCTGTTTACGCGCGATATTCCTACAACGTCTATTACCACAATCGCCACTTTTGCAGACGACATATCAATCTTATCCACTGATGACAACCCTAGTACTGCTTGTTTAAAACTGCAGTATCATCTTAATTTGATTGAAGATTCGACCAAACTGTGGAACATAGGCATCAATGAGTCTAAGTCTAGCCACATTACTTTCACTCTTAACAAACAATCGTGTCCTGCAGTGTTCTTAAATGGCAATCAAATTCCAACAGTCAGCACCATCAAATATCTTGGAATTCACTTTGACGAAAAACTCACCTGGCGACATCACATTTGCACTAAAGTTAAGCAAATGAAAACGCGAGTTAAAGAACTCGGCTGGCTCATTGGACATAGATCCAAATTATCTCTAGAAAACAAGGTCCTTATTTATAATATGATAATTAAACCATTGTGGACTTATGGTCTTCAGATTTGGGGCTGCTCAAGCAAATCAAATATTGCTCTTATACAACGGATGCAATCAAAAATTACTCTTTTGATCACAGGAGCACCCTGGTACGTAACTAATCAGATGATCCATAACGATCTAAATATACAGTTCGTTAATGAAGTCATCAAATAAATCAGTGAAAAACATCACCGGAAGCTCGAAAATCATCCAAACACACTAATGGCCCCACTGTTAGCAACTCCAAACAACAGAAGATTGAAGAAGAAATGTCCGAGTGATTTGATATAAGCAGGATTTTACTTGATGAAGTGACCTCTATTAAATATTTATAAATCTTTTATTGAGAGAGTGTGTGTGTGAATGTCTGTGCGTATGTATGTACGTATGTTAGTGTATATGATAACTTCATAACATTAGATCACAAAATATGTAGTTTTTCCAGTAAATGGCCGAAGGACCTGAGCCAATTAGTATACCACTTGCTGAAGTGATTACTATTTTTTTTTTTTTTCTGTTAACGTGCGTGTGAGTATGTCTGTGTGCATGTACGTATGCATGTGTGTGTATATGTTAAATTTATCTCAATAGCTCATAGGATACCTTGTATTCTGATTGCTATTAATGAAGAGATAGAAAGCAAAAAAAAAATGGTTAAAGTACGTAAGTATATTTATTACTTATATTATATAAATCAACATACATATTTAGTAAACAATGATGTGTTTTATATATTCTAGATTGACTAAATTGAAATGGATGTAAAATCAGCTGTAATATAAAAACTATCACATAGCAAAAATGGATTTGATAAAAGGTAATAAAAATATTAACAAACTTATTAAATGCAGACTTTTCAATAATTTATTATCGCTTTTGAATATTTGATGTTCGTATTTCCATCAACAGTTTTTTGTTTTAATTTAAAATTATAATTGTACTGTTTTAAATTAATGTTAACATTTTATATTTACTGTATTTTTAATTATTTCAGATTTAACTGTGATCGAGTTCTAGAAAATATGAGTTTTCAATAAACTACAATGCTAGAAATGTTTTTATATTAAAAGCTAAGTAATTGAATTTATTATGAGTTTATAAAATCCATATATTCCAGAAATATTGCTAAAAAATATTAATATATTTTATCTTATTTCAGCTGTAATCGTGATCGAATGCAAGAAAATGTTAAAACATGTGTGAAAATATCCAAATAATATAAGAATTTCCATCACTAATTAAAATACTTATAAATAGACAATTAAGGCGATAGGATTAACAAAGATGAGATTATGATTTACCATTAAGATCCTCCAAATTATTATAATGACTGAAAATATTTTGATTGTTCTATATCTTATTATCATAAAATAATGTGTAAATTGTTAATAAAATTATTAAGATTCAATACATAAACTATTTAAAAATGTATGTATTCATTTAGAATAAATAAACTTTTATTATCAAATGAGTTAAGTTATCACTGTTTTTCTATATAAACTAAATACTATTTTTAAATGTGGGTTAAATAATAATTTTGAATTTGGGGTAAATATTGTTAATTTATATTGAGCTTATATTGGGTTTTTATGTAGGATAAATATTGTTTATTTATATTAATATTATATTGGTTTTCAATATTGGGCTTATATTAGTTTTGAATGGGATTTTAATATTGTTTATCAATATTGGTTTTATATGGGGCCTATATTGGTTTTAATATTTGATTTATATGGGAAAATGTTAACAGAATAATATTATAGCAATATTGGTAAACAATATAGAGCCCATATAAAGTACAATATTGCGCCACGATTCGTTACTACTAGGGAATCTATTATAACTCCTTTTTTATATTCTACGATCATCAATACGCAATAAATCTCATTAATTATTTGAAATGAAAATTTATATATTAATATCAATAATTTAATTTTTTTTAAAAATTCACAAATAAATAACGGGTTGTAAAATTTTTCGGTCGACCAGATGATTGACTCAATATTCAATGATTCATAATTTTAGCAGTGTTGACCAAAGTAAAAACGAAAAACTTTATAACACAAAACATAAAAATTAATTTTTTTGATAAGAAAATAATTGATTTTTTTGCATTAATTGTTTATAAAAATAAAGTAGTAAACTTTGTAATAGAACCAAAACATTTATCATAAAATATTTTCACCAAATGATAATACTTCTGCTTTATAAGTTTTTCTTCTGCTATTTCCAATCGATAATTAATATTATATCGGGCAGTTCGATTAGCATATTATTACTTTAGATTAATAATATAATACTAAATATTTTTTGTTGTTTAAATACTATTGATATCACTGATAAATTTTGCAATCTAAAGTATTGATATTTTATGCTATGGAAAAACCAGATTAATTGTATTTTGTTTCGTGTATTTTTCGGTATGTGTATTCCTGATTGCCGTCATTCACGAACATGAATTGTCGTAGTTAGAAATATGACCCCTTACTATTCAATACATTATACATTTGAGCTATTCACACTTGAACACAATTTCATTGTTTTATATCTTTGAAGTAATATTTTTGTATTTTATGGAAAATACACAATAGCATTATTTTTACTCGAATATCTAAAAGGTCATAAAACAGCCTGTGAGACGAGAAAGCGACCGCTTCCTTCCCAAAGCAAAAACGTAGTTAATGTCTGCACGAGTTAACAGATTTAATACCAGTTTAGAAAAGTCGGATATGAAAAAATCTCCGACACAACTCCGCTCGGATTCACTCCTTATGACATCCGATTTGAGTTCTTTGTTTCAACGCTCTGTTTTCTTAAAAATTGAATTACCAATTTTGCACTTTTTGCCCCGTTCATTCTGAACGGCTGAACCTTTGTAAAAACAAATCAGCACGTCTCCTTATTAGTAGGAGTCGAATTTTTATTAAATCATCAAATCGGTTAATCCGTTAATCGAATTTTTATTAAATCATCAAATTGGTTGATCCGTAATCTTGAAATCGTCTACAAAAAATTGTATCCGTATACACACACACACACATCCATTTTTTCCTAAGGTATACCAAAATGTTCAGAAACCTTTGAAACACAAAGAAAATGAAAAATTTTTATTTTCGATTTTTTACGATTACTATAACTTACCCTACGAAAAGTTAATAATTAATCAATTTAAATGATCTCTACCACATTGATTACCAAGGTCAATTCAATCTTTATCAAAAACTAATAAACGCGATTCTTTAGAACTGTTTATTAGTTTGTAGAATCAATTCAGGGTTTTTTTTTTTGAAAAAATGTTTGAATTGTGTATTTAACTCTTTTACTAAGAGTGTGCTTTCCATGAGAACGACACTGTCATATGAGCTACGAAAAGCTGCCCAATAGCGCTTCTGAACCGACACAACAGCATTTTTCAAAAAAATTTCAATTAATATCGATAAAATTGTATTTATAAATTAAACATTACACAGTCAACCAATATTTATAAAAAAATAATCTGCAATTATGTAACGTTTTGCAGATGTTACTACCGTTTTCGAGAAAATTTCGATTTAAAGCAAAATTTGTCTTCACATACTTATACACCTTTTACAGTTACTATATAAGACTATTCAGATCAAACCAAATTTTGTAGCAAGAATATAAACTCTTTCATCTGGAAGCGCGGATTATAATAATAATTAGATTTTAAGCTCTTATTAAACTCTAAATTTCGTGTTAAACTTGAATACAGTGTGCATGCCGCAAAAAATTAACAGTCACACTGGCTGCTTTCGAAATTAACATGGAATTATTTTTCACGCGATTAACATATTAAATACTCTTAATTTCACTGTATTAGCAACATTTCACGTTTCTGTGTCATAAATTCTTTCCACGCAACTGAATCGTGATATAATTCACTCGTAACTTGTTACATACGCTTGTTGTTTTTTATTGCTCTTGAAATGAACACTATTTTAACTCGGACAACAAAACAATATATTTGCTAACGTAGAAACAAGGAAAATGGTTTCAATTATAATATTTCTCAATTTTTCAAAAAAAGATGCATTTAAATCAAATAATGTAAGAAAACAACATGACGTTGTTAAAACAGTGATACTATTTATGTCTGTGCAAATGTAATAAGTTATTTGCAATATTGGAGTGTTAGTATTGCATTTTTAGTTAATATCTTTAAAACTAGCCTCTACAAGGTTTAAATTTAAATTCTGCACTGCGTATAACCCATAGATAAATACACATATGGTATAACCTGATATCAGGAAGTAGTGATAACTCTTCTTAATTGACTATGAAATATAATTTCAAGTAAAAATAGCCTTTCGGTGAAATATGTCACACTGTAATTAGAAGCATGTGAAAATTTCTTCCAAGAGAAAACGATCGTCATTGAGTTGCTTTCTAATGAAGCTTGATAGTAGAAAATGCATTACAACAGCTCATAAAACACTTGAAATAGTTATGATTTTTATTCAAAGTTGAGGCATTTTGCCAAAAATGGCATTCTGCCTTAAGGCGAAAATTGACTTGAAGTAAAGAGTTAGATATAATAAAATTTTCATTTGTTTATTTCCAGCTTAACAAATATATATATATATATATATATATAAATATTAGTTTTTTTATTCCTAAAATATTATCTGTAATAAGTAAACTAAATTATATTCTTACTTAGAAGTTAATGATTAGGAATTTTTCAAATCAATCATTGCAAATGTATTCTTTTTATCATAGAATATCAGCCGTCAAACCATTAAGGTATAACTAGACGTGGCCTTGATTACGTGCTTGTGATATCGCTTATTACACAATTTATTCTATAATTTATACAAAATTTCACCAACGCACACATAATGATGAGATAGCTAAAATTTGTTATTTACTTATTGGCCATTTTTTTATAATTACAAATACTAACTTAACAAATAATTTGCGTCATTATTTTATATCTTTCAATCTTTACAAATACAATTAAAGATATTACAAATCAATTAAAGATACGCGTGATTAACGTATATTCAACTAGTGGGGTGCATGGCATCATGCCTTAAGGCAAATTGCTGGAACTTCCCGTACCGTAATTAAAAATCTTGGTACGGAACCCAAGAAAAAATTGCACAAAATGTGTACACATTGATGAAATCTCTATAAAATATCTGATAATTTGATGTACATATGTTCATTAAACATTTTTGACCGCAAAATGACATTTTTTTAAATTATTTTCATTGAGAGTTTATAACCGCTGGACCTGCTGTTGTTAAAAAATTTAATCGGTTGTTCATCTTGTCAATACAAGTAAAATCTTTTTTGAAATATTAAAATCGGAAGCTCCGTTCTCTTAAAAACTAATCTATGGAACGGCTAAACCTGCCGTCGCCAAAAACTAATCAGCACGTCTCCTTATCAATACGAATCAAATGTTTTTCGAAATATTCAAATCCGTTGATCGGTGTTATCTAAATCGTCGACGAAAATTTGTATCCGCATACACATACGCACATACACACACATATATATCCATTTTTTCTAATAAGGAGAACCCGCGCGTTGCTCGTCTCGGATTTTGATGAAACTTGGCACAATGGTAGATTTGATGCCCAAACTGACCGTGGTAAAATATTAGAGGCCTATGGAAAGCGGTTTAATTATAAAAATTAATTAAAGTTTGCATTTTAGCAACGCGCGTCATGCATAGCATTGCAATGCTGTTCCTTATCAATATCAGATTGACCGAGTGGCTATTGTCGTGGAATTCTAATTTTTGCTCCGGGGTTCGATTCCCAATTCAGATATAATATTTTTTTTTATTTTTTTTTGATATTTATAATTTCACGTGTAAATAATATTAACATTCATTTGAGTTTTCGATTAATTTTATATTTTTCGCTAAATATTCCATAACTAGTTGGTTTGGTATTTAGCCTTGAGGCAAATTACATGAACTTCCCGATATGTGTAAATAATCGACTTGATCAAAAAAATGTGTAAATAATATACTTCATCAATCCTACTTTAAAAAAAAACGATAATAATTCTAGCAAAGTTTGACGAATTTTTAAAATTAAACTACTTGTTGTAAGGCCGTAGCATTACAGTAAGTTCTATAAGACCATGATGTATATCGCCAAAAAAAGTTCCATAAAAATCGGCTTCAATTTTTTTTTCAACAGTTCATTACAAGAAAACGGCTCGGTAGATTTTCACCTAAAATTAATCAGCATCATTCCCAACTAATATTTTTCGAACAGTTTTTGATTTTTTAAAATCGGTTCGGTAGGATGAGCTGAAATGTGGACGAAAATTTAACACTTTTTTTCAACATTTAATTACAAGAAAACGGCTCGGTAGATTTTCGCCTAAAATTAATCAGCATCATTCCCAACTAATATCTTTCGAACAGTTTTTGATTTTTTAAAATCGGTTCGGTAGGATGAGCTTAAATGTGGACGAAAATTTAACACTTTTTTTCAACATTCAATTACAAGAAAACGGCTCGGTAGATTTTCACCTAAAATTAATCAGCATCATTCCCAACTAATATCTTTCGAACAGTTTTTGATTTTTTAATATCGGTTCGGTAGGATGAGCTTAAATGTGGACGAAAATTTAACACTTTTTTTCAACAGTTAATTACAAGAAAACGGCTCGGTAGATTTTCACCTAAAATTAATCAGCATCATTCCCAACTAATATCTTTCGAACAGTTTTTGATTTTTTAAAATCGGTTCGGTAGGATGAGCTTAAATGTGGACGAAAAGTTCAACACTTTTTTTCAAATTACGAAGAAACGGCTTGGCAGATCGTTGCACAAAACTGACAAACGATAGTCCTCACCGAAATACATCAAATGGCTTTTAAATTTCTAAAATCGGTTCAGGCGTTTTTGAGAAAACGTCGATCAAAAGTCTAATTTTGACAAATGCCAAAAAGACCATACTGATTTTTGCAAACTTTGACGAATTTTTAAAGCTGAACCAGTTGTCGTAGGGCCGTAATATTTTAGTATGACCTAGAAGACTGTGGTATCTATCGTCAAAAAAATAATCATAAAAATTGTCAAAATTTTTTTTTTAAACTTTATTACAAGAAAACGGCCCGGCCGATCTTTACCAAAAACTAATCAGCACGATTCCCAACCAATATCTATCGAACGGTTTTTGAATTTTCAGAATCGATTCAGAATTGCGGGCTAAAACGTGGACGAAAAATTTTTCACTTTTCTGCAATTTACAAAGAAACGGCCCGGCCGATCGCCGCACAAAACTCAGAGACGATAGTCCTCATCGAGATACATCAAATGGCTTTTAAATTTTTGAAATCGGTCCAACCGTTTTGGAGAAAACGTCGATTTACGGCAAAAAATCTGTTCACACACACACACACACACACATACACACACACACACACACACACACATACTTTTTCCAAATTTGGTCTCATTCGATTCAGAATGGCTCGAAACGTCGAGAAAACATAAAATTAGCGATTCGGATTTTTTGATGAAAACATAAACTTCTCCTTCGGGAAGTTAATTAAGTCCTCCGTAACTTCTGTAAATTTTTATTTTGATATTACTTATAAAACCTACGATCATATAAATGTTAAGTGATTCCTGAAACATTAAAATTTTGTATTAATAACAGCAATAATACGGAAGAAGAGATATAATTTATTTCCAAATTTAGCCAAATTTCCAAAGAGATCAAATTTACAAGTGTGGAGATTGTACTTATCGTAAAATAAGAAAAACATAAAAACTGCAGTGAATAAATTTTATTAATAACGTTTTCAAGCCATATATCAAAAAGAATATTTTTTATTAATATTAGATTCTTGGGCTGGTCAAGCGTATCATCCTCATAATAGTAAATTTGAACATAGTTTGGAAATTTGGCTAAACTTATTTTAAATATTTTACCACGGTCAGTTTGGGCATCAAATCTACCATTGTGCCAAGTTTCATCAAAATCCGAGACGAGCAACGCGCGGGTTCTCCTTATAAGGTATATAGAAACCTTTGAAACGTATATACCAGAGGTGGGGAACCTTTTTGCTATTAGAGGCCACACTTAAATTAGGCAGCAAAGAAAGAGGCCGCATAAGATGATTGACCTAAAAAAGTGACTTTTGTCAAATTATTATAGTTTCAAAAATTTATTGCATTATATAGAAAAAAGTAAATATTATACTTCAAAATTTTAAATATATATAATATATAATAATAATAATAATATAAAATGATATAACAATATTACAAAAAATACAATAAAAAATATTTTTTAAAAACTAAGTTAGTGACTTATTTGGCTTTGTTTTTTGCTTGTCAGTTTTTTTGCTTTGCAACTGAGCAATTTATCACAAAATGGCCAATAAATGTCGAGATGTAAAATTTCTGGGTGTCAAAGGAAATCGAACAAAATTTCATTCATTTTTCTTGAAGATTGGAAAAAAAGTTGGTATGTTTCGAACGTATGTAATGAGATAAAATCGACTTCGTATCGATAAGATCGAATTTTAGTTCGATTTAATTAAATTTAAACATTTATTTTTTATATAAAAATGATATTAAAGTCTTTTGATTTGAATTTGATTTTCATATTCTTATTGTTACATAATTATTTGAAATAAAAAAATATATATCATTCTTATACGAATGAATTCACTGATAGATTTTTATTTTGCAAACTTAGGTGTTTTAACGGTTAATTTAGGGAATTTCGGGCTTTGGAAAAACCAGATTCACAAATTCATTTGTGAACTTTCGGTATGAATATTCCTGCTTGTTGTCATTCGTGACAATAGTTATCATAACAAAAAAAAAGGATTAATGCATTAAACGCAACGTTACCTCTCTCCAAAAGAAATATACTTAGACACTATTGACAGACATTTAAGAAAATAATTTAAAAAATATTATTAATAAATGATGTACCTACTCCATTTAAAGAATAATAATGTTTACCTATGAAAATAAGCGTAATATTTGATAATGTATAAACTAACAATAATGAACATGAAAGAAATATGTTAATTGTGTAATGTATTTATTATGCACAAAATGTATTGTTAATTTATATTTTGCATTTGAGTTGTTCTCATTTCAAATACCTTACTCTATATTTATATTTCAAGATTTAAATATAAATAAATTCTATATATTATGTGCAAATAAATACGGACACATATTTTGCCTACAGCAATTCTTAAAAATATATTTTTGTATTCTATGGAAAAAGGTATAGTTTTGTGTCATTTTATAACTATGGTCTCATAAAATTGCCAATATATCTAGGTAAAATCTGGTTGCTCCGATCTACGCCAAAGCTGCGGATTTGTTTTGGTTGCGAGAAGTATAAATTTTTATCATTTTACTACGGATACGCATAAAAATCTTCAACCCGCGTGCTACCGATTCTTTTGCACTGTTAATTTTTTTTATAATACTTCTTGAATCATATAATAGGCGATGTCTTGCGAAATCGAAAATATTGCTTATATTTCGTATCTGCCTAAGAGTCTGTGTTTCAGGCTAGTAATCTGATGTCATGTTACAATATGACTGTTTTTGGTGGGATTTTTCGCGGAACTGTCATGACGTTGATATACAATAGTTGTTTGAAAGGAACTCTGCTATTTTGTACTAGACGGCAAGGGGCCGCACAAGAACCTCCCGGAGGCCGCATGCGGCCTCGAGGCCGCAGGTTCCCCACCTATGGTATATACATACATATATAAAACATATATAACATATATAAAAATTTTCGTTTTCGATTTTTTTGCGATCACTATAACTTGACTGAATCACATAGTCAAAAATATCTTTTAAAGTATATAAGTGAGCTTCAAAACTTTAGCCAGAATTAAAATTGAAATCTGAATTTTTTTCGATATACAAAAAAAAATTGAATGACAGTTTTTCACCAAAAGCAACTGTTTTGTCAACACAAGCTGAAAGTTTTTTGAATCATTCAAATCGGACGATTAATTCTCTCAAAAACTGCCATTTTTTGCACATTTAGCTCTATATGTCCGAAACCGCTGGACCTGCCTTTGCCAAAAACTACCCTTCTTGGATCATTCAAATCGGATGCTCCGATCTCTCAAAAACTTCTATTTTTTGCACTCTTTGCTCCATATCTCCGAAACGGCTGGACCTGCCTTTGCCAAAAATTAATCAGCACATCTCCTTTTCAATAGGAATCGAATGTTTTTTGAACCATTGAATCGGTTGATCCGTGCGCCCGAAAACGTGACTGAAAATTTGTATGCATACATACATACATACACACACATACATCCATTTTTTCTGAGGTATGCCAAAATGTTCAGATACCTTAAAAACGAGAAGATAAGAAAAAATTGTCATTTTCGATTTTTTGCGATTACTACAACTTAAGCCCGGTGCACACGACGCCAGTATTCCTTGTAACATAATTTCTATCGTAACAGGATTTCTGGCGAGCAAGAATTTTGCGCCAGATTTTCACTTATTTTATGATTAATATTAATTTCGTGCATTTTCAAATAGATTATTATAAATATATACTGTGAATTTCACAATTTATATTTTATAGGTCTAAAATACATGAATGCTTATAAGCGTACAAACAGAGAATTGTATGAATTGTAAACAAAAACATGTAACCGTTGTAAATTAAATTACAGTCTAAACAATTTAATCTCTATCAAATAAATTGTTTAGACTGTAATTTAATTTACATAGGAGAAACTAGCCAGAACCTCAATAAACGGTTACAACAACATAAAAACAATTCAAAAAACCCCAAACAATTCAAAACTGTACTTGCAGACCATATATACACTTTAAAACACAATATGGACTTTTCTAATCCGACTGTACTACAATTCGAACAAAATTTATTTAAACGAAGAATTATAGAGGGATCTTTTTTAACTATTTATAACAATAAGACAATAAATAAAGGGAATGAACTCAACACACTGTGCGACACAAATCTCTTCTATTTAGACAACATTTCCAAATTTCTTACAAAACAATAAAAGCGTTCGTGCAAAGGATTCGCAATTCGTTCCACACATGTTAGAATCTTGGTAAAAATATTTTTTAAAAATTGTCTTTCTCCATTACATCTTCAAACCAGTCTACGAATAACACACTATCCATTTGTGATTTTTTCAAATCAGTATTTTGTGAAAATATTGTGTAATTTCAAGTTAATGTTTATAATACATAGTGTAGTGCATTACCATATCCTAATACCATGGATTATTAAAATTTTCCAATTTAACACTAAGATCTACTAATTGTAAGTACTAATTACTATTTTATTTTTTCTTTTCACTCCAATTCAATTGTTTTAGTTTTTAATTTTATTTTTAGTTTCCACTGAATGATGGCTAGGATTATAGCCGAAACGTATGGATTTAAAATAAATTTTTGAAAGAAATTCATGTTTTTTATTGATGTTATGCCCGATTATTAGACTTTGTTAATACATATGTCAACATCAAATTCAGAATCATACAATATATATGTATATACGAGGTCTGTTCAAAAAGTACCCGGAATTTTCGTTTTTTCAAAAAAATATTTATTTATTTGTCTACATTAATGTGGTCCCCTTCAAAGTAGTCCCCCCCAGATATAATACACTTATGCCAGCGTTTTTTCCAATTTTCGAAGCACCCTTGATATTCACTTTTTGATATGTCCTTGAGCACTCTCAGCGATTTTCTTCAATCGAGGAAAACCGCCGTCCTTTCATGGGTCTCTTCAACTTTGGGAATAGGAAAAAGTCACACGGAGCCATATCTGGTGAATTTTTGCATTTTGCAACACTTTATTTCATTTTTTACGCAAAATTTAATACAAATTCTTTGACTTTTCAATTCTTCCATTGTAAAAATCGCCGAGCTCAGAAAAACACGTCGAACCTTAGCGACTACCACAGACAAAGTAAACAGTGAATATAGCTGAAAATTTCATCATACTTTAGGGGCATGTATACCAACACAATAAAAAAAAAATTTGACAATCAGACACTCCAGACCCGCGAAATTTAATTATTAGTAATTCCGGGTACTTTTTGAACACACCTCGTATATATATATATATATATATATAATATATATTATATATATATATATATATATATATATATATATATATATATATATATGAAGTGGTTGTTGAATAACAAGAGTTTTGATTTTATTGACCACTATTTATTATTGTTGAACATGAATACAATTTATGTATTGGTCTGTCCTTGTTGGCGGTTGACGGTGGAAGAGGCCTTTGTCGTTGGTCTTTCCTCTTTTATTCGGCCGTCTTGATGCGTGCGCATCATGCAGGATAATCACGTGGTACGGCAGGATCGTACTAATTGAAGGGCTGCACTTGGGTGCCGCCGCATATATATATATATATATATATATATATATATACAGGGCCGGTCCTAAGGTCCTCAGCGCCCGTATGCAAGATTTGTTCTAGCGCCCCCCCCCCAATAATTTTAACTGTTTTAACGTTTATCATTAAAATTATATAAATATTAACGTAAATTTTTTAAATTGATTTTTAATAATTCTGGATTTATAACACAAAAAAATAGATATAATCTAAAACAGTATAAAATACATTTATTTTAATTCTATTTAGAAAATCGAAGCGATTTGCGGGTTGACCATAATCAAATAGTTTATATTTTCAAGTATTTCTAACGCATGTGAAATATTAAAATCTGGGTTTTGAATCATTTTACTTATTAACTTCCCGAAGGAGAATTTTCTGTTCTCATAAAAAAACCGATTCGCTAATTTTATGTTTTCTCAACGTTTTAAGCCATTCTGAATCAAATGAGACCAAATTTGGTGTGACGAAAAAGTATGTGTGGGTGTGTATGTGTGTGAACAGATATTTTGCCGTAAATCGACATTTTCTCAAAAACGGCCGGACTGATATCAAAAATTTAAAAGCCATTTGATGTATCTCGATGAGGACTATCTCCTTGTGCGATCTGCCGAGCCGTTTCTTTGTTATTTAAGAAAAATGTTAAACTTTTTGTCCACATATAAGCTCATACTAATACCGAATCGATTTTAAAAAATCAAAAGCTGTTTGAAAGATATTAGTTAGAAATGATACTGATTAGTTTTAGGTGAAAATTTATCGAGCCGTTTTCTTGTAATTAACTGTAGAAAAAAAATTTAAGTCTATTTCTATGGAACTTTTTATGATGATATATATCATGGCCTTATAGAACTTACTAAAATATTATGACCTCACGACAAGTAGTTTAATTTAAAAAAAATCATCAAAGTTTGAGAAAATGAGTAGTTTTTTTGACGTTTGTTAAAATTAAAATTAGACGATTTACTTGGTATAACGATAAGAGTTCTTGGTCTTAGTGAACACATTAAACCATTAAAGTCCTGCGGAAACTGGTTCAATTATAAAAATGGTTGATTTTCGTAAATTTGCTTTTAAAAAATACTACGAATTAACGCGTTTGTTCGTTTTCAATTATGTGTAATAAATCCACTTGGAATACTTTCAATCACTCACAAATTAATTTATTTTTATTGATTAAGTCAAATAATTACGCATATCGGGAAGTTCATATAACCGCAAGGCAAAATACCGATACCAACTAGTTTCATTTTTAAACATAACACTTGTTTTTCATATTGTATTTTTTAAATCTTATTTTTAAATAATTTTAATTAAAATTTTAATTGTCGACGGTTTCGGGAACACGAATGAAGGGATTTGAATAATTCAAAAAAACATTCGATTCGTATTAATAAGAAGACGTGCTGATTAGTTTTTGGCGAAGGCAGGGTTATCCGTTCCGAAGATACGGTGCAAAAAGTGCCAAAAACGGTAACTTAATCTTTAAGAGTACGGATCGTCTGATTTGAATAATTCAAAAAGCCGTACCACGTGATTGTCATTCAACAACCACTTCATATATATATATATATATATATATATATATTTTTGAATAGTCTTGAATTTGATGTTGATATATATGTTTAATTTGAGTTTAATAATCGGGCGTAACATCAATAAAAATAGTATGAGTTTTTTTTTTTTTAAATTTATTTATTTAAAATCCATACGTTTCGGCTAGCATCTTAGCCATCATTCAGTGGTAATCAAGTTAACTATAAAAATTGAAACTAAATAAATTATATGAAAGGAAATTTTGTGGAAAAACAATAATAATAATAATAGTAATAAAACACTTACAATTTTGTATCCTAATATAGCATATGAAACCATTATTAATCCATGGTATGAGTATGTGCACATTGATAAGATATATATTTTTTAACACAAACATCACAAATGGTAAAACACACTAATAATCATGATAACTTAACAAGTTGTCGAAACTATGTATTTACTCTTTGGAGTTTAGGATAGAAATGTCACATTTTTCTCAAAGCAGTTTTTAGCATGTGTTGATATTTTTTGGAAAATTTAAAAGGCGATAGGATTTTGTTATTTTTTAAGGAATTTTGACACGCTATTAAGAAACCACGTGTTCGTTTCGATAAGGGCCGTATTGTCATTGCGTTTATTTATGACTCTGTCGTTATGTAATTGTAAAAACAACCCCTCAGCGAATCTTCTTTTAATTGTATTCTCTTCAAAATGTAAAATTTTAGGGTTAAAAAAATCGATATTATGATTTAAATTTTTAATATGCTCAGTTAACATTGTTTTAAATTGCTTAGGATTTTTTGAATTATTTTTGTGTTGATTAAGGCGTTTACTCAGGTTTTGGCTAGTTTCTCCAATATAAAAGAGTTCGCAATTAGAGCAATTAATTTGATATACTAAATTCCTGAGGCGGTCAAAATTGAACTTAGATTTCATTTGTGTAAAAATTGAACTAAGGGTTGCATCACAATTACATACCAACAGAATGCCACATTGTTGAAATAGTTTTTTCCACGAGAAATATAAATCTTTTACGTACGGTAGGCAAATGACACCAGTATATGATTCTGAGTCTAAGCGGTTTTTATGGTCTGTGAGGTCTTTTTGTTTGTTAAAAATGTAACTGCGTCTGTTATTTATGACCGAGTTGATTATGTTCGTAGGATATGAGTTGTTTTTCAGTGTGTTTATAACCAGGTCAATGTTCGTGTCCCAGAAGTTTTTGTCAGATAGTAATATGGCGTGGTCTGTTAAATTTATTATTGTCGCAATTTTCATTTTAAGAGGGTGGTATGAGTGGTAATTTATGTATCGTCCAACTAGCTCCGGACGATACATAAATTACCACTCATACCACCCTCTTAAAATGAAAATTGCGACAATAATAAATTTAACAGACCACGCCATATTACTATCTGACAAAAACTTCTGGGACACGAACATTGACCTGGTTATAAACACACTGAAAAACAACTCATATCCTACGGTCATAAATAACAGACGCAGTTACATTTTTAACAAACAAAAAGACCTCACAGACCATAAAAACCGCTTAGACTTAGAATCATATACTGGTGTCATTTGCCTACCGTACGTAAAAGATTTATATTTCTCGTGGAAAAAACTATTTCAACAATGTGGCATTCTGTTGGTATGTAATTGTGATGCAACCCTTAGTTCAATTTTTACACAAATGAAATCTAAGTTCAATTTTGACCGCCTCAGGAATTTAGTATATCAAATTAATTGCTCTAATTGCGAACTCTTTTATATTGGAGAAACTAGCCAAAACCTGAGTAAACGCCTTAATCAACACAAAAATAATTCAAAAAATCCTAAGCAATTTAAAACAATGTTAACTGAGCATATTAAAAATTTAAATCATAATATCGATTTTTTTAACCCTAAAATTTTACATTTTGAAGAGAATACAATTAAAAGAAGATTCGCTGAGGGGTTGTTTTTACAATTACATAACGACAGAGTCATAAATAAACGCAATGACAATACGGCCCTTATCGAAACGAACACGTGGTTTCTTAATAGCGTGTCAAAATTCCTTAAAAAATAACAAAATCCCATCGCCTTTTAAATTTTCCAAAAAATATCAACACATGCTAAAAACTGCTTTGAGAAAAATGTGACATTTCTATCCTAAACTCCAAAGAGTAAATACATAGTTTCGACAACTTGTTAAGTTATCATGATTATTAGTGTGTTTTACCATTTGTGATGTTTGTGTTAAAAAATATATATCTTATCAATGTGCACATACTCATACCATGGATTAATAATGGTTTCATATGCTATATTAGGATACAAAATTGTAAGTGTTTTATTACTATTATTATTATTATTGTTTTTCCACAAAATTTCCTTTCATATAATTTATTTAGTTTCAATTTTTATAGTTAACTTGATTACCACTGAATGATGGCTAAGATGCTAGCCGAAACGTATGGATTTTAAATAAATAATTTTTTTTAAAAAAAAAAAACTCATACTATTTTTATTGATGTTACGCCCGATTATTAAACTCAAATTAAACATATATATATATATATATATATATATAGATATATATACATAAATAAATATATATATATATATATATATATAATATATATATATATATATATATATATATATATACACATCTAGTTTCATCATGAAAAAATATACAATTATAAATTTAAATATTACAGCAGGAAAGTGTAATTAACTTAAGTAAGTTATAGTAATCGCAAAAAAATCGAAAATGACAATTTTTTCTTTTCTTCTCGTTTTTAAGGTTTCTGAACATTTTGGCATAGCTTAAAAAATGGATGTATGTGTGTGTCGTGTGTGTGCGTATGTTTGGATGCAATTTTTTATACACGATTTCAGGGCCCGTAATCACGTTTTCTCACAAATAAGAATCGAATGTTTTTGAATCATTCAAGCCGTTTTGGCGATACGGGGCAAAATGTTCGAAAACGGGAAATCAGTTACTGAGAGAACGGAGTACCCGATTTGAATGATTCAAAAATCATTTTACTTGTATTGATGAAATGAATAATTAAAAATTTTTTTGGCAGATTTAGCGGGTTCGAAGATACAGAAAAAAAAGTAAAAAAAAAAAATTGGCGGTCAAAAATGATCATTAGACATATGCACATCAAATTATCAGATATATTATAGAGCTTTTAAACAAGTTTTTTTTTATTTTATTTTCATTCTGCAATCTATAAAAATAATTATATTTAGCAGAGAATGCTGACAAGTGTTTACAATTGGTTGTTTACAAATTAGTACATACGCCCAGTGGTGTATCTACTATAGTTAATATATAAAAAGAAAAAACTAAAGACAAATATAGAGAGAGAGAAAAAATATATATATATATAAAAATAAACTATAATAAATATCGAGGTATTTTCCTTTTGAGCCTGGTCGGCTGGCCTTCCTGGTATAAGTTGCATGCTAGTTGGTTTGGATGTGCGTCAATTCTATTCTTATAATTACAGGCAAACATTGATATATGTTCTTGAATTGTAGGTATACCTGTGTCTTTGTGGAGAATCCATGTTGGCGTGTAGTGAGGAGCGTTTAATATTTGCCGCAGGAATTTGTTTTGTGCTCGTTGTATTATGTTTAAGTTGCTCTTTTTAGCAGTACCCCAAAGTTGTAATCCGTAGGTCCACACGGGTTTGATCACAGCCTTATATATAAGTAATTTGTTGTAAGTTGATAATTCTGATTTTCTGTTTAAGAGCCAATAATAATTTTTGAAGATTAGATCTATTTGTTGTTTTTTGTTCTTTATGTGTACTTTCCAGTTGAGTTTCCTATCTAAGTGAATGCCGAGATACTTTATTGATTCTTTGGACGGAATAATTTCATCGTTGAGTACAACTGCTGGGCAAGTTTGGGTGCGAAGCGTGAAAGTTATATGGACTGATTTTGTGCTATTTACTTCTATCCTCCACAACGAAAACCATTTCTCAGCTAAGCTGAGATGGTGCTGAAGGCTGTTGGAAGCTGCAGTCGGATCTTTGTTTGTGGCGATGATGCACGTATCATCAGCAAATGTGGCTAAACTCGTGTCAGTTGAAGTTGGAAAATCAGCTGTAAAAATTAAAAATAGTGTTGGGGCGAGGACACTCCCTTGAGGCACTCCAGAATTAATTTCGGTAATATTTGAGTCCGTATGGGCGATGCTGACAAAAAAGTTTCTATTTTGTAAATAGGATTTTATTAATAGGAATAAAGAATCTGGTAAATATCTTTTAACTTTATACATTAATCCGGTATGCCATACTTTGTCAAATGCCTGCTTGAGATCTAAAAAAGCCGCAGAACAGTACTCTTTATTATGCAGCGCATTGTTAATTACGTTTATTATTCTGTGAACTTGCTCAATTGTTGAATGTTTGTCGCGAAACCCAAATTGATGGTTCGGAATAAAACTTTGTTTTTGTAGGATTATTTTAATCCGTTGAAAAATTAGCTTTTCAAATATTTTCGATATGCAAGACAATAAACTTATCAGCCGGTAGGAAGATAATAGATAAGGATCTTTACCTGGTTTCACTATAAGGATTATTTTAGCTCTTTTCCAAGACTGCGGGAAAGTTTTCATTCTCAGTATAGAGTTATATATTATTGTGAGCATTCTAATTGCTTTCCTTGGAAGTTCTTTAAGCATTTTAATAGAAATCCGGTCTGGTCCAGGTGATTTTCTAGAATTTGCTTTTGCAATTCCTTGGTTTACTTCAGCCGCAGTAAAACGATTAACATCATGAGTCACTAGCGACGGTGAATCCTGAAAAAAATCATAAATGAATTGTTCATCATTAGAGTTGCATTTACGTGAAAATGGCTGAAATGTGAGGCGCAGGTGTTCGGCGAATGCATTAGTTTTTTCTTCTGGACTTCTTGCCCATGAACCGTCTGTTTTTCTTAAAGGAGGAATTGGTACAATTGGTCTTTTCAATTTTTTGGTTGCTTTCCAAAGAGAATAATTTGTTTCACTACTTGCAGAAAGATTATGTAAGTAGTTTTCAAAATAAACATTTTTATAATTTATTATTAAATTTTTCAGGTCTCTGCATGCACTGTAAAATTTTCTTTTATCTTCCGGTGATCTAGTTTTTTGCCAAATTCTTCTTAATTTCCTTTTCTGTGCAATGATTGTTTTAATATCTATGGGCACAGAGTGACTGTGATTGTGATTTAGAATAGGAGTCGATATTTTAGCTGCTGCAATTAATGTATTTGTGAAGTTGTTGATACCGATATTCAAATCATTCTCACTTTTTAATGGAATATTACAGTTAATGGTGTCTTCGATGTATTCTTGGAAAAGAAGCCAATCGGTAAATTTGTTTGTAAGCGAACTCATGACTTTGGTTGGAGTATTAGTGGAGTATTTAAGAATTACTGGTGAATGATCAGAACTGAGATCCAGACTTGAATTTATTTCAACACTCTCGTTTTTAATATTTTTGGCTACAAAAAAATCGAGGAGGTCTGGAATTTTGTTCAAATCAGTTGGCCAGTATGTGGGCTCACCCGTAGAAAATGTCCGAAGATTATTATTATTTATTGTATTATACAATTGACGGCCTCTAGGTGTTATTAGTCTAGATCCGCAAAATGTGTGCTTTGCGTTATAATCACCTCCCGCAATAAACAAATTTCCAAGGCTGGTAAAAAAAGTTGTAAACTGATTTTCAGTAATGATGTGCCTTGGCGGACAATAGATTGCCGATACTGTAATTTTGTGAGTCATTAGGTCAATTAAAA
Organism: Ctenocephalides felis; assembly: GCF_003426905.1. Lineage (NCBI taxonomy): Eukaryota > Metazoa > Arthropoda > Insecta > Siphonaptera > Pulicidae > Ctenocephalides > Ctenocephalides felis. The sequence goes on from NW_020538040.1 coordinate 112,260,710, forward strand.
CATTTGTCAATTGTATGTAGTCAGTATAAAAAGGTTCTGTCTCGTAATGTCTTATGTTTGACTTTATGATAATGGCAGTGCCACCGTGAGGTCTGTCGTCCGGGTGATTTGTGGTATATGTGCAATAATTAGGAAAACGAATATTGTGATTTGTCTCGGTAAAATGCGTCTCGGAAATTAGCATAATGTCTACGTCATTGGTAGTTAAAATTGTTTGAGTTCATGGACATGATTGCTCAAGCCGTTCGAGTTCCATATGCAAATTGTTAGTTGCATAGACATAATTATTTTTTATTAGATAAAATTGTTGTTAGTAAATTAAGCATTATGCCCATTTGTTCTGTCAATATTTTAATCATGTTTTTAAGTTCTGTTGAGTCATTAGATTTATTGTTAATATTGTTTTCAGAGTTACTATTGTTTATTGAGTTTGTTGAGTCAGTAGATAGGTAGGTAGTTGTATTGTTTCTAGTAATATTGGAGTAAGTTACGCCCGGTCTTAAAGTAGCATTTGGTTTTAAATGTTGCACATTACTTGTTTTCTGACGTAATGAAGTGTTTTTTTTTTCAATATATTCTTTATAGACGTGACAGCCTTTATAGTTAGCAGGGTGATTTTCATTACAAAGGACACACTTCACTTGGTCGACCTTTTTTTCCCACTTGCATTTTTCTGTCAAGTGATTTTGAGTGCATTTAACGCATCTGGGGGTGCGGTGGCAATAATTTCTGGTATGACCATACCTTTGGCAGCGAGTGCACTAAACAATTTCTCTAGAGAACCTCTTTGCCTCTATTTCCACTTTAGTTTTATATAAAAAATCAATTTTATAAAAATCTTTATTATTAGGTTGTTGTTCAAGCTCAATTAAAAACATGTTCAGAGGGAATTTTGAGATTCTGCTTTTAATGTTCTCAATACGAACGACTTTGTGACCTAACTGTTGTATTTCATTTTTGAGCATATCTGTATCCGTGCTGAAATGTAGGTTTTTAACCACTATTTTGAACGTTCTTTTACATTTCTCCTGGAAAGAATGCATTTGAGTACCCCTCTCTTTCAGAAGTTTGAGAATTTTATTGTAAAGTTTAGCATTATCAAGATTAACTCTAACCCTAGTTTCGTCAATAACTTTTATTTGATAAAGATTTTTTGCTTCACATTCTAAGAGTTGAGCTAATGGTTTGATATCACGTACCTCATGTATAAAAATTGGCGGCGGTCTGTTAACTGGGCTGCATTTATCACTCGAGTCTTAGGTATTAGGATTAGCTAAAACTTCATATATATTGCTTGTGGGAGTTGGGTTTAGCCAGTAGTTCGAATTTGAAGATGTTTCTTTGCATGTTGATTCTTCATTTAAATTTATTTTGAATTTTTTGTTTCTTACTTCAAACCATTCTGAATCCTTACTGGTGGTTGCTTCTTGATTAAATTCATTTAGGGAAATTGAGTCATTTTTCTGATGTAAAGAATCTTCTTCAACAATATCTGTATTAGACCTCTTATACTTGTTAGCACTCGTATAGACCTTTTTCGGTTTGACTGGGGAGCATTCTAAATCCATCTGATCGGTATCCGTATTTAAAATTTTTGACATATTCAAGTAAAAGTTATTAATTCCCCCGTAGGGGAACATTTCTCTATTACGTACTCACACAGGAATGTTTCTATTTAAATTTTTAGACCAAAATCATAAAATTCCTGCAAGTTATTTGCAAATTTAATAAATTTAATATTTCTCAGTATTATGAATGTCACAATATTTTGTTTTTTTGAAACTAGTACGCTTTTAAACAAGTGGACTAATTTTGTTACAATTTTATGGGTTCCGTACCAAGATTTTTTATTATTAAAGTTCACTTATACGATTCAAACAAATTTTAAAATTTTCAGATTTTTTTACAAAAAATATATAAAAATACATAAATTTCAAATTTACAATTCAGTTTAAAAATGTATATATTTCATATGCGTTATTTTACTCGTAAGAAATATATCCGCAAATGGAATCATTCGTCTTCTCTTGAATGTAAACATTTTTAAGTGTTTTGAGCGATAAGATTTTCACTGTGTATTATATGAATGAATAAATATATAGTAGGGTAGGGCGGGGCTAGTTGAGCAAATTTTTACTTAAACGGATGTAGCTCCTTAATGAAAAGTCTCAATAAATTGCTATACGGCTTAATGGATTTGTTGTTTATCGCTTAACAAAAGTGTTAATACTATTTTTTGGTAATAAGTAAAATTCAAAAGCTACAGCTGTTTAAATGCAAAAAGTCAAGTATGCTCAATGTACCCCATAGGTGGGGCAAGTTAAGCACTAAGAAAATATAATAAAATCATAGGTGCAATGTCGATTAGTGATGAAATAAAATAAGTTTTTAATAGCCAGTTCTATATTTATAGTCTTTATTGACAGAGAAAACAAAACTTATAATAATTTGCTTTGAATAATTAACGAAAAGTAGAGTCAACAAAACAATATCGTATCTTAGGAATTATTTTACCATTATATTCAGTATTTTTGTATAAAATCATTATTTCTTTATATTATTACTCATAGACTTAGCTTAAATCTTAAAAATAATAATTAATTTCTGGAAGTTAATAGTAATTGTCTTAGTGACAGAACAAGTATAGCAACTATGCTCAACTAACCCCAACTCGGAATTTCAAAATAAAAGTGAGTTTATAAAAGAACCGTGAGAATTATACCCAGAATCTCTGTGCACATTAAAAGTGCTATAATTATATGGAAGAATAACATTTACCTGATTAAAAATAAATAACATTTGACTAAACCAGACGAAAACTCGTGATGAATGACTTTTTCACTTTTTGGTCTCAAAATGAACAAAACGCTCGTGAGCCTCACTCATTTGTCCAGAGTAGGGTTTGTCGGTTTTCAAAAACCGGTTTTAAAAACCGGTTTTTTGGCGAAAATTATGGAATTCGAGAACCGTTTTTTTGGTGAAAAAAGTCGGTTTTCACTGTATAAATGGAAAATGACAAATATAGCCAAATATAAAAGATAGATGAAAGCGTTTTAATTCTTGAAATCATATTGGTTCAATAGCATTTAATATCTCATCAGAAAGGTTTTTTATATATTAATTTAGATTTTTATACCAGTGGATATATTAATTCAAATCAGTGTGATTTCTTCTAGAAGAAGTAACTTCATCTACTCAAAAAAAGTTTCAAAACCTAGAAGCCACAAATTAAAGAACAGAAAACTTAGAATTAATATATCATTCTTTAAAAACAATAAGCATAATTTGGTCGCAAGTATGAGAGTATTTTCTATTTCAGGAAATTTTGTTAGAAACAATAAAGGTCATGTCTAAGTAGCAATTCAATAGACGTTCTCAGTTTTTCTATTTAAAAATGTATTATTTTCATTTATTCGAAAACTTTCCTTTCACTATCATAAAAATATTTTCATTCTTATATGTGAAAAAGATGCATGAATAACGAATAATTATTTTCAAAGTTCTTTAAACAGGATGAACTATTATTTTTAGTTGTACTAATTAAAATTAAAATAATTTTGTTTACATTCTATAAAATTGAACAATAAATGAATTCAGTCAAATACTGCTCTAAATTACACTAAATTTGCGGATAAATTACACAATATTCGAGCAAAAATTTATTTTTTATATAAAATTCGAAAACCGGTTAAAACCGGTTTTTTAGTAAAATTAAAATTCAAAAACCGGTTTTCTAAAATGTCGGTTTTTGTATAAACCCTAGTCCAGAGATCATTAGCGATCGCGGGATGTTTATTTCTCCCAAACCTCTATCTTTACGCCTTATAATGCCTAAACGGACGGTGAATAGTTTTCGAAATATTTCGATTGCCCAACTTGCCCCTATGATCAACTAGCCCCGCCCTACCCTAATATTAATTTTGCCTTTAAATATTTAAATCAATTGTTATTAATCATTGATCAAGATTTATTGATAATTAGATTTTTGCTCAAATATTTAATTCTGGCACGGAAAGTTCCAGCAATTTGCCTTATGGCACGGTGCCATGCAGTTTGTTTGAAAATTTAGAGTTTTTTTACAAAGCAATGTTAACAAAATTTGTTCTTATTATTAATATTCTTATAAAGTATCTGATAATTTAACGTGCGTATGTCCAATGATCATTTTTCACCACCAAGTATAATTTTTATAACTTTTTTCTGGATCTTTACAACTGTTGAACCTGCCTTTCCAAAAATTGATTAATTCTTCATTTCGTCAATATGAGTAAAATGTTTTTGTATCATTCAAATCGGACGCTCCGTTCTCTCAAAAACCGTTTCCATTTTTGTCACTTTTCCCCGTATCTTCGAAATGGCTGAACCTGCCTTTGCCAAATACTAATCAGCACGTCTACCTATCAGTAGGAATCAAATGAATCATGCAAATCGGTTGATCGGGAAATCGTGGACAAAAATTACTATTCGTCCTAATTACATATATACTTACATACATATTACTTACATCCAAACACACGCACACACAAACATCCATTTTTTCTAACGCATAAATATTTAGAAACCTTTGAAACGTAAAGACATGCAAAAAAATATTTTTGATTTTTTGCGACTAAAACTAAGTGGGGTGTATGGCATCGTGCCTTAAGGCAAATTGCTGGAACTTCCCGTACTGTTCAAAATGTTCGAGGAATACTGAATGTTTTCAAATAGATTATTATAAATATTGTAACATTGTCTAATGTTTATAAGAATTATATAAACTGAATTACAAAGTTAAAATTATTTGTTTAAAGTATATTAGAACTTTAGTCAGAATTAAAAATAAAATCTGATTTATTTTCGATATACAAAAAAAAAAAAAAAAATTTGAAAAAAAAAATAAAAAAAAAATTTTGAAGCAAATTTTTTTTTCCAAAATCAACTATTTTGTTAAAACAAGCAGAGAGTTTTTGGAATCATTTAAATCGGACGCTTAGTTTTTTCAAAAACTGCAATTTTTTGTACATTTAGCTCTGTATCTCCAAAACCGCTGAACCTGCCTTTGCCAAAAACTAATCACCCCTTCTCCCCGTCATTACAAATTGAATGTTTTTGGGATCATTCAAATCGGATGCTCCGATCTCTCAAAAACTCGATTTTCATTTTCTGCACTCTTTGCTCCGTATCTCCTAATCGGCTGGACCTGCCTTTGACAAAAACTAATCAGCACATCTCCCTATCAATAGAAATCGAATGTTTTTTGAACCATTCAAATTGGTTGATCCGTGCACCCGAAAACGTGGACGGAAAATTGTATCCATACATACATACACACTCACACACACACATCCTTTTTTTCTGAGGTATGCCATAATGCTCAGAAACCGTCAAAACGTCGAGAAATGTAAGAATTTTCAATTTCGATTTTCGGCCCATTACAATAACTTACCCTACGGGAAGTTAAAAAAACAAAATTTGTCCTGATTATTGAAATCTGAGATGTGCAAATGTCCATTGATTATTTTCGACCACCAAATAGCTTTTTTGCATTACCAAAAACGCTGACTCTGCGATCGCAAAGATTTAGTCGATTCTTCATTTCGTCGCACAAGTAAAATGTGTTTTGAATTTTTCAATCGAATAGAGAATGGGACTCTCTAAAAAATTTAATAGATATTTTTTATAATTTTGCCTCTTATTCTGAAATGGATAAACATGTATTTACCAAAAACTAATCAGCGTTTTTGAGCAAACGTCGATGAAAGTTCTAATTTTGACAAACGCCAAAAAACGACACTAATTTATGCAAACTTTGACGATTTTTAAAAATTAAACGACTTGTCATAGAACCGTAATATTTTAGTATGATCTATAAGCCTACTGTATCTACCGTTAAAAAAATCATGAAAATAGTCGAGAATTTTTTTTTCAACACTATATTACAAGAAAACGGTCCGGTCGATCTTGACCAAAAACTAATCAGGTCGATTCCCAACCAATATGTTTGGAACACTTTTTGAATTTTCAAAATCGATTCAGAATTGCGGGCTAAAACGTGGATGAAAATTTTTCCAAATTTGGTCTCATTCGATTCAGAATGGCTTGAAACGTCGAGAAAACATAAAATTAGCGAATCGGATTTTTTTATGAAAACATAAACTTTTTCTTCGGGAAATTATAAATGATCAATGGACGTAAGCACACAAAATTTACAAAAATTTCAATAATCAGCACAAATTTTGTTATCATTTTAGTTTAGGATCAGTTTTATCTTATAGAATTTATTTTAAAGAAAAAAATTATATACGAACAAGGAATTAATTAAATTATCACAAAATATTATAATATTCCCATAATAATAAACCATTTAAAACCATTCTAAAGCGTTTTTTATGTAAGATTCACCTTAACAAAGTTACAAAAAACGAACAGAGCTTCAATATTTCTCCGAAGAAGAGCTTATGAATTTGATGATTTTTATTTTAAACATGATGCATCAATAAAAATATTAATGAAGCGCCCTCGAATAAGTTTGCTTAGAAAATGAATAACATTCTATTTCCGAAAAAAATATCTAGATCAGAATCAATCCTTAAAATAAATTGCCGTGACAATTTTTTGGGTTTAAAATTTTACATTTTGAAAAATTTGCCGCCCCCCAAATTGTGCCGCCCTAGGCCTGGGCCTCACGGACTTATGGGGTAATCCAGCACTGTGCGTACATCAAACACATTGTACAGAACTACACGATAACGACCGATTACGAACGAATACTTTAGAAAAACAAAAGAATTATTATTAATTTTCAATATGGCTAAGTATCACGTACCATAGTGTCAAAAAAGTGCTGAATTAAATTCTAGGCAATATTAGAATATGATGTATTCATATAGAAACGTTTCTCTCTCCCGATTTTTACGTTCAGAAGGAATAATTAAAGGGTCCTACACTAATTGTAAGACGTGAGGACGCTGCTTTTGACATTCAATCGCTGCTTTTGACGGAAAATTTGAAATGAAAATTAATAAATTCTAGTAATCGGGTATTTGAAACTAAATTTGGTATTACATTTGTATTAAGTTTTGTAATGATACACTAATAACAAAAATATAGTAGAAAATATTATATTATAATAAAAATAAAATCAAATCGAAATTCAAATCAACAAACACACTGCCGGTTTAAATATACATCACATCTAATCTTCTGGAATAATTTCTACACATTTTTATCTTATTAATATAAATATCTAGTGGAATTTAGTGAATAATGCATTATAGTGTTAGTTCATTACATCGCCTGTCATTCTTAACTCTAATTAACCAATAATCATTCCATGCAAAATTTGTTATTCTTGAGAAATTTATTTTCTTCCAAGTATATTCAGATCCGTGTAAAGTGGTAATCCAATTTTTAGCAGCTGGAAGAATTCTAAACAATTTGTCTTTCTTGTAGAAGATAATACTTACATAATTAACTTCCCGTAGGGCAAGTTATAGTAATCGCAAAAAAATCAAAAATGAAAATTTTTATATATCTTTACGTTTCAGAGGTTTCTGAACATTTTGGCATACCTTAGAAAAAATGAATGTATGTCTGTGTGTGTGTGTGTGTATGTATGTATGTATGTATGTATGTATGTATGTATGTATGTGTGTGTATGTATGTGCGGATACATATTTTCGTCGACGATTTCGGGAACACGGATCAACCGATTTGAATAATTCAACAAGCATTCGATTCGTATTGATAAGAAGACGTGCTGATTAGTTTTTGGCGAAGGCAGGTCTAGCCGTTCCGATGATACGGGGCAAAAAGTGCCGAAAACGGTAACTCAGTCTTTAAGAGAACGGAGCGTCCGATTTGAATAATTCGAAAAACATTTCACTTGTATTGACAAGATGAATAATCGATAAAATTTTCATGAAGGTAGGTCTAGCGGTTTCGGAGATATGGAGGAAAAAGTAAAAAAATGAGCCATTTGGCGGTCAAAAATGATCATTAGACATATGCACATCAAATTATCAGATATTTTATAGAGATTTTAACAATAAGTATACATTTTGTTAACATTCCTATGGGTTCCGTACCAATGCTTATGCGTTAGACATTGACGCGGGGCTTACGCGCTTTATATTTTGTCCCTATGCAGTTAAAGCAGTACGATTGCTTTGAAAAAAAAGTTCAGATCTTCCATAATATGTCAAAATAAAGAAAAAAATTTTTTTTTCAAAATAAAAAAAAAATGAAAAAAAAATTATTTTTTTTTAAAAAATTTTTTTTCAAAAAAAAGTAATTTTTTGTCCAATTTATAGTTTCTCAAAAATCTTATTATTTCAAAGTAATTTTTTGTCAAAAATGTTAATCGTTTTTAAAAAAATAATAATTTTTGGTACGGGAAGTTCCAGCAATTTGCCTTAAGGCACGATGCCTTAATTGCCTTAAGACAGAATTCCACTTACAGCTAGTATTCTACAACAGGCCTCTTTCCTTAAAGTGTAATATGATGTCAATCATCATATATCTGTCAATGCACTACGTGTAGTAGTAATTTTGTCCTGTATATGAGTTTAAAGCTGTTCAAATTGTCAAAGGGCTATGCAATTGAGAGAAGCTCACAATGAAATCTTTATTAACAAATGTACAAACACAAACAAACAGAAAAAACACATTTTGTGAACTGCCACAAAAATAACACTGACGTTTCTTAGTAACCTACATAAAACATTTGACAACACATTTTCATCGGCTCACTAGCGCTAAATTTGCGACTATCATAGGACCACTAACTAACCCTTCTGAATGCGGATTTTGTTATAAGACTAGCTGTAAGTAGAATTCTGTCTTAAGGGAATTAGGGCATCGTGCCTCAAGGCAAATTGCTGGAACTTCCCGTACCAAAAATTATTATTTTTTTAAAAACGATTAACATTTTTGAAAAAAATTTACTTCGAAAAAATTAGATATTTGAGAAACTATAAATTTGACAAAAAATTACTTTTTTTTGAAAAAAAAATTCATTTGAAAATTTTTTTTGAAAGAAAATTTTTTTTTTGAAAACAAACAATTTTTTTGAAAAGAAAAATGTTTTCTTCATTTTGACATATTTTGGAAATTCTGAACTTTTTTTCAAAGCAATCGTACTGCTTGAACTGCATAGAGACGAAATGTCACAGCGCAAGTGCCGCGCCGCGTCTAACGCATAAGCATTGGTACGGAACCCATAGAAATGTAAAAAAAAATTTTACTTATTGTTGAAATCTCTATAAAATATGTGATAATTTGATGTGCATATGTCTAATGATCATTTTTAACCGCCGAATGGCATTTATTTTACTTTTTTCATTAGATCTCCGAAACCGCTGGACCTGCCTTTATGAAAATTTGATCAACTCTTCATCTTGTCAATACAAGTAAAGTAAAGTTTTTTGAATTATTCAAATCGGACGCTCCGTTCTCTTAAAAACTGAGTTACCGTTTTCGGCACTTTTTGCCCCGTATCTTCGGAACGGCTAGACTTGCCTTCGCCAAAAACTAATCAGCACGTCTCCTTATCAATACGAATCGAATGTTTTTTTAATTATTCAAATCGGTTGATCCGTGTTCCCGAAATCGTTGACGAAAATTTGTATCCGCACATACATACACACACGTACATACATACATACATACATACATACATACACACACACACACACACACACACACACATACATCCATTTTTATAAGGTATGCCAAAATATTCAGAAACCTCTGAAACGTAAAGATATATAAAAATTTTAATTTTTGATTTTTTTGCGATTACTATAACTTGCCCTACGGGAAGTTAATAATCGAAAAGCGACCGTGTTTGCCATCTATTTATACTTGTTTATCTATGGCCAAAATGTTCAAAAACCTTTGAAACGTGAAAATATGCAAAAAATTCAATTTCGATTTGTAGACGATTACAATAACTTACTCTGCGAAAAGTTAAAAAAAATTACTTTATCACAATTTTATGAATTAACTCAACTATTTCTATTGATAAGTAGAATAAGTAGTATAAGTAGTGCTGATTAGTTTTTGGCAAAGGCATGTCTATAAACGGTAATTCAGTTTTTGAAAGCGTGGAACGTCTGATTTCAATAATTTAAAAAATATTTTACTTGTATTAGCAAAATGTAGAAATGATTAAATTATTGGGAAGGCTGAAAGCGGTTTCGGAGATCGATTGAAAAATGTAATAAAATGCCATTTGGCGATCAAAAATGGCTTTTACACATATGCAAATTAAAATTATTAGATATTTTATAAAGATTGTAATAATTTGTATATTCGTTAGACTATTTATCCGATAGACTATAACGCGGCGCTTACGCGCTTTGATATTTCTCTCTAAAGCAACCACACAGCACGATTTGCTTAGAACAAACGTTCAAAATTTATAAAAAAAAATAAAATATAAAAAATAAAATTAATTTTTTAGAAAAATCATTTCTTTTCAAAATTTTTAAAATTCTCTAAAATCTTCACAAAGTTTTCACTAAGCATCAATTTGCCATAATTTGACGATGCCAAGTTAAATTAGATGTATTTCATACATAGTGATGATATATTTTATATTATACAGGAAGATCTGCAAGCTCAATTGTATATTTTTCTATATTCTTAAGAAAAAAATAATATCAGTATCTATTTGTATCGTGTATTCAAAACCGTATATTTTGAACGTGGAACTCCTTGAGTATCAATAAATACACTTTGACAAATAATATAAAATTATCTTAAAAAATAATTCGCTAACATTTTCTGCTTCAAAAAAATAAAATTGATCTAAAATTAAAATATTTATTAAATACTATTGCTTACATAAAATAAATACAAGTCTTAGAGTAAAATTTCATTTCATTTTTTAAAATGAACATTTATAATTTCTTTTCATATCAGTAGTTATAATTAGTTTCTATTGGTACGTCGTGTATAGTTGGTCCAGATTGCAAAACCATTGCATTAAATCCGTTGTGATCATCAGCTGCATAGCTTACTGTTCGTACGGTACCATCAGGCTGTACAAGTGAATATTTTCCTACAAGCAAAGAAAAGAAAAACTAGCTGTAAGTGGAATTCTGTCTTGAGGCAATTATGGCATCGTGCCTTAAGGCAAATTGCTGGAACTTCCCGTTGAATACTGAATGTTTTCAAATAGATTATTATAATTTATTATAATTATGTATCATTGTCTAATATAAAATAATAAAATAAAATCTGAAATATTTTCGACATACAAAAAACTAAAAAAAAAAAAAAAAAATTGGAACATAATTTTTTTTTCCAAAATAAATTATTTTGTTAAGACAAGCAGAAAGTTCTTTGAATCATTTAAATCGGACGCTTAGTTCTCTCAAAAACATTTACATTACAATAACTTACCCTACGGGAAGTTAATAATAGAATAGTCGATAATAAAACCTATATTAAAACTTTTTACTACCATATCTAGTTACTACAATCGTATCGTTATATATATATATATATATATATAAATATATATATATATATATATATATATATATATATGATATTCAGTTTTCAGGGCAATACATCAATTAAAAAAAATTTATGACTTTAAAACATTTTTATTTTTTCCATACGTTTCGACACATTGTTTTGTGTCATCTTCAGTGGACTATGTAATTGAATTAATCCTAATTATTTCATAATTATAAATGTTCACAATGCACCAAAAAACCAATCCTTGTCATTTTAAATTGAACAATATATAAATTTTCGAATGAGTTTTTTATGAAATTGTAAATTACATCCCGCTAATCTGTGTTCCGATGCACGGGTGCAGACTGAATGTCAATTTCATAAAAAACTCATTCGAAAATTTATATATTGTTCAATTTAAAATGACAAGGATTGGCTTTTTGGTGCATTGTGAACATTTATAATTATGAAATAATTAGAATTAATTCAATTACATAGTCCACTGAAGATGACACAAAACAATGTGTCGAAACGTATAGAAAAAATAAAAATGTTTTAAAGTCATACAAATTTTTTAATTGACGTATTGCCCTGAAAACTGAATATCACATATTTCAACATCAAAATTATATAAATAAAAAAAATTTAATATATATTTATATATATATATATATATATATATATATATATATGTGTGTATGTGTTTGTACATGTATATCGTATATATGTACTGTATATATGTATTGCGCTTTTGTATGTTTGTATATATTTCTTTTTACTTTTTATTTCTTATCTTTGTTATATGTTTAGTTATAATCGTTATTGTTGTTATAATTATAATACTTGTATCTATAATTCTTATTCCAATTCCTGTCATTTTTTCCTCATTTATATTAATTTCTCAATGTTCATTCTGTAGATCCACTGATGATGACATAAAATCCTATGTCGAAACGTTTTGAAAATATTAAAGATTAACTTCTAAATCTTTGCTTTTTATTTAATGTATTGCCCTTGAAGAACTTACTCAAATTTCTCAACATCAAAACTAACTTCTTTAACATATATATTGTAGTGGTATCCACCCCTTTGTAATAATTATAAATAATATTATAAATTCTATATAACAGTCAAATATGAAAGACGTTGTTGACTCACAGCTCATAGATTGTATCAGAGATAAGACGCACGTGTAAGTCAGAATAACGGTTTTTGCGACGACAAAACCGCAAACTACGTCTCAAATAAATAAACTGATTCATATCTAACGAACATTTTTAGAAAATGATTACGTCATCTTGAGAAGTTTATAAAAGCCTGAGAATAATTGTTCATTCTTCAATCACTCCACATCAGTCTTCACCTCAATATATTAATTGTGTATTAAGTTGTAATCAAGCGTAACCGAATAATGAAGTAAATAAAGTTAATAAACGTCTTCGAATGTTTATTTAAATATTTTTATAGTGGTAAAGGCATTGGTAACAACATAATTGTTGGCAACGGCGAATCCACAACATGTGGTACCAGTGTAGGGATCTCAACATATTTGTTGTTAGCTCTGGAGTGCACAACAATATATATATATATATATATATATATATATATATATATATGCATATATATATATATATATATATATATATATATATATAATTGATAATTATTTTTGCCATAATTTCGGAGTTTTAATTTTTGTATATTATGCAATAACATCTTTTTCATTGAGACTTTTGTAAAGATAAAAAAAAAATTAAATATGTGAGCGCTGCACATTTGTGTTTTCTTACGTAATCATTGGTGATAAAATCATTTTTCTTAGTAAACTTTTCATTGTCATCATCACAATCTTCGTCGCTAATTGTAAGTTCATCATCATCATCGTCATCTTCATCATCATCATTATTTTCGTCGTCTTCAATCAAGTGTTCTTCGCTATCACAATCATCATCAAAACTTTTTTCGTGATTTTCATATCCGTGAAGATCGTGATTTTCATAGCTATGAAAATCAAGATCATCAAAATTATGAAGATCGTGTAGACTATGCAGATCATGAATTTTGTGATCATCGTAACCGTGGAAAAGTTTGCTATGATCACCAGCGACATCAATGACTCCTGCCTGAACGGCTGATAAAACAAAAAAAAAAACCGCCAACTGTAAAAATAAAAGCAAAATTATAATGCATGATTAAATGAATTTCATATGTTCAATTTTATTTGTTTCTATATAGACCATATATTTGTATAAAAATAGAAGCACACTATTATGTTCTACATTAACTTTAATAAATCATGTTAGGGTACAAAGGTTTGCGAACGCTCTAGGACTATGGTTAATTTTATCATTATAAAATTTGATTTAATATTATTGCATTTGTGTATTAATACCATATTGTGATTGATATTTATTTAGAGCAACTCAGTGGTTAATCATTCTTCTTTTCTATTACTTTGTGCTAAATATTAGATATGCGAATCGATAGTGCTGCTGAAATGTCCGCAAAAAACGTTTTTCACTTGCATTTAAATTTGAAATTAACAACTTAAATTAAAAAAATATTATCATATTACTTGATATCGAGCTATGATTCCGATCAAACCCGGACTAGTTTGTGCTAGCTCACGTCCTTACGCAATAGCTCGCTGGTGATTCATGATATAAAATGATGTTTTCCGATAGGGTTTTTTACGTACATTAAATGATATTTTTCTATGAATATAAACATAGCACAAAATTTAAATCGCAGGCGATTAAACAAACCTCAATATAATATCGTTTTCATTCTTAAGCACTATTAACTTCATAAAATCCATATTTCATTTTTATATATCGAATATCGTGATTTTCGTATAATTGTATAATATTTTTTTTCAAGATTTGATATATGAAATGTAGACGCAAACAGGTGTAAAAGTGTCTCAAAGGTGACTATTTCTCGCCAATAATATGTATAAAGGATATTTTCAACTTCCCGTAGGGCAAGTTATTGTAATCGTCCAAAAATCCAAATTGAAATTTTTTACATTTCTCCATGTTTTGAAGGTTTCTGAACATTTTGACATACCTCAGAAAAAATAATAGCGTGTATGTGTGTATGTATGTATGGATACAATTTTTCGTTTTCAGGCGCACGGATCAACTGATTTAAATGGTTCAAAAAACATTCGATTTCTATCGATAGGGGCATGTGCTGATTAGTTTTCGGCTAAGGAAGGTTCACCCGTTTCGGAGATACAGAGCAAAGAATGCAGAAAATATAAATCGAGTTTGTGAGAGAACGGAGCATCCGATTTGAATGATCTAAAAAGCATCCAATTTGCAATGATGAAGAGAAGTGGTGATTAGAATTCTTCACGGATATGAAAATCACGAAAAAAGTTTTGATGATGATTGTGATAGCGAAGAACACTTGATTGAAGACGACGAAAATAATGATGATGATGAAGATGAATTAGAGATACCGAGCTAAATATGCCAAAAATAGCAGTTTTTGAGAGAACTAAGCATCTGTTTTGAATGATTCAAAAAACTTTCTGCTTGTTTTGACAAAATATTTCTTTTGCAAAAAATTATATCAAAATCTCATTTTCCTAATTTTTTTACCCAAAAATTTTTTTTTGTATATCGAAAATAATTCAGATTTAAATTTTAATTCTGGCTAAAGCTTTATTTAAGCTCACTTATATACTTTAACAAATTTTAACTTTGTAATTCAGTTTATATAACTATTATAAATATTAGACAATATTACAGTATTTATAATAATCTATATGACAACATTTAATATTTCTCGAACATATTTCGTTACTGTACTGGAAGTTCCAGCAATTCGTCTTAAGGCAAAATGCTATACACAACTAGTTTTTAATTTATTTACTTTTAAACATATTATGACAAATCTAAGTTAACGCCACATAAAGATTCAGAATACTAATAAATTATAAAATATTCGAGTTGATAACAAATATTTATAATTAAAGCATTAAAAACATTAGATATTTATATATTTAGAAATAAATATTATTATATTTCAATCACTTCAGAAGAAAAAAATGTACTTCAATTCCATATTTTGCAATTTTTTCTAATGCCATGTATATAACAAAATAAGATTAGATTTCAATTCCATATTTTCATTATGACGCATGTTATAAAGAATAATATATACAATTTTAAAACTGTAAATTGCATTAAATTAAAGAAAAGATCATGTGCGTTTTTTTTTAATTTTTTTCAAAGAAATGCATACGAAAAATCGTAAAATCGTAAAAAATTGATTTATAATATAATTTTACTACATCATTTATTACATCAATATTACATATTTATTACATCATTATTGTCCTGTTGTATAATGGTATTTTAATATAAAATTTAATATGTTTTGTATAATATATTGTAAAATATTAGCAATAGTACGCACTTTTTTCATAGTTAACAAAAATTAATTTGTTTATTCAAAAATTCTAAAAGCAAATTTAATCAAATTTAATAACACTATAAAATTTAATTATACTTATATATATATCGATATATATATATATATATATATATATATATATTTATCTTGTTTATATATTTATAGAATTAGTTATACCTTTAACTTAAATTAGCATTTATAATAAAATAAATATTTGATTAACCATATAAATTACCTTTAGTGAAACCATTTTCTTGCACTTTTCTGTATTGTTCCTCAAATAAGCACTTTGTTTATCGATACATAATCAGCGAAAATTGTGTCTTTTATATCTCAATAAACGTATTTTTAGTCATTCAAGCGAAAATGAACAAGGTCGTTAATCCCTCCTTTATCGACACATTAATCTACATTGTACGGATCATTGGATAAGGAATGCGTTAATGACAAGAGCAATTTTATAAAACAAAATATAAAATGATTACTGAGTCATGTAACACATTCGTTTTCTAAATCAGATATAAAAAGTGCTTATTGGTTTATATTTGAAAATATTGCACGCAATGCTGCATGTATTATTCAAAAAAAAATTTTTGTATAACAAAATAAATAAATACTTTGTACGATTTTAAGAGCATTACTTTAACCAAACTTGAAAACTTGAATTCATCTTTTATTATATAATTAGATCAAAAACCATGTTTATATTAAAACTTTATTGGTATGGCTATTAATAAACTACATGCTATTCCTTGGTATTTTGATCATGTACAGTAGCAAATCTTATCATTTCGTTACAAGTGATAACCGTGATGTACGTGGGAATGTACAGTCGGTCCAGTTTTAGAAACGACTGCATTGAAACCGTCTCTGTCGTTGGCTGCATATTTAACGGTGCGTACGGAACCATCAGGTTCAACCAATGAGTATTGACCTAAGATATAACAATGATTACTTCAAACATATAAAATATTTTTATATTTCGAAAATTTCTACTTGTATGTCACCTTTTACTACGTAACCATCACGAACTTCATGTTGTGATTTGACATCTCCGGTATGGTGGTCGTTTACACCATATTGGAATGAGTATTGGGGATAAGTCTACAAAAATAAATAAAGATCAAATTATTACAGAAATTTATGTATTGTACATAATTTCAAACTTACGTTATGATAATCTTGTCCTTGTGCGTAGGCATTGTGACCATAGTTCAAGCCATGTCCTGAGTAAACTAATTCATGGCTGGCGTGGTTAAGGCCATGACCAGTATATCCATGAGCGTAGTGGTTGTTGTGGTTTACTAGATTTGAGTAACTTTGGGCGCCATATCCATATCCATGTCCATGAGTAGCATAGTTTCGGTACCCATGGTGCCTATAATTGTGGTGTCCATAACCATGGTTTCCGTAATTATGATATCCAACTGGTGAGTCCTGAAACACGGAGGAGTAGCTCAGGGATCCTCCATGACCATAAGCGCTTACAACCGCCAATAATGCAAAAAGTATAATAACCTAAATTAATATTAATATCATTACAAAATGTAAAACTAATCTTACGAGAAATCTTTTATTAAACTAATATTTAAATAAAATAAATTAATGTTTACTTACCTTAATAAATGCCATATTGATTTTTGTATAATAATTTAACTATACTGATACATTTATCATAAAATTTTGGGCTTATATACGAGATATGTCTTTTGCGAGAATGCCGATAATAAAATATTATGTAAACCCCATAACACATAGAAAAAAAATCATTGAGAAATGCACATGATGAATTTATTGCGGGGTTAGCGCCTAACAATCACGACCTTGCCATTCGTTCCGAACTATTTAGCAGACTGGCTCATCGAAGTTTTCTATAAAAGTTGAGAATATCATGAAAAAAATATCAGTTGACAGCCAACCCAAATAGCGCTAAGCATGACATTCGTAAAGGTGAATATATAAGTTTATACTATATTTAAAATATTTGATACAATTTTATTGATTTAACTACGATTAAAAAACTATTATTCACTATATTGTTGCGTGATTATAATTTGTTACTCATAAATTTAAGGTAATTGCTCTTTGTGCCTCGTTGGTAGTAGTTAGCGCTTATAGTCATGGAGGATCAGCTGTGAGCTATTCAACAGTGTTTCACGACCCACCAGTTGAATATCATAATTACAGAAACCACGGTTATGGGCACCACAATTATAGGCACCATAAGTACCAAAACTATGCTGCTTATGGACATGGATATGGATATGGTGCCCAAAGTTACTCAAATCTAGTAAACCACAACAACCACTATGCTCATGGATATAGTGGTCATGGCCTTAACCACGCCAGCCATGGATTAGTTTACTCAGGACATGGCTCGAACTATGGTCACCACAACTCCTACGCACATGTACATAATTTTCCTCATGTAAGTCTAAAATTATGTGAAATACATATTATCTTGTAATAATTTGATAATTATTTGTTTTTGTAGACTTATCCCCAATTCTCATTTCAATATGGTGTTAACGACCACCATACCGGAGACGTCAAATCACAACATGAAATTCGTGACGGAGATGCAGTAAAAGGTAACTTAGTGTTAATAATTATTATCTGAAAATTATTTTATACATTTGAAATCCATTATAATATATTTCAGGTCAATATTCCTTGGTTGAACCTGATGGTTCCGTACGTACAGTTAAATATGCAGCCAACGACAGAGATGGTTTTAATGCCGTTGTTTCTAAAACTGGACCTACTGTTAATTCCCTCGGACACTACGGACATCACTGGTGAATTTAAAAAAAGTCGACATTTTTTTCTAAATTTTACATTGCGTTTAACAAGTATGTAAAATGTGATTTATGTATAGACAATTTAAAACTATTTTGTACTAAAACATTCCGTGTTTCTGGCATTATTTTAAATTATATTTTTAAGTATTTTTAGATTTTATAAAAAAGTGTTAGAGAGTACTTACAATGATTTTGAATAATAAAATAGTTGAAATAATTTAACTTAATTTCAGTTTAATTGCTCTCGCAAATTAAAATTAAAGTTTTGATTGTAAACGATGCTTTTACAAAGACACGTGGTACGAAACTATCTATTATTATTATAAACTATTAAACTATTTATATATATATATATATATTAAACTATTAAACTATTTATTATTATTATTATCATCTTATATATAAAATTCTTCTGTAACAATGTAAGTTTTATTAATCCTCCTAAACTAAAGTTCGGATTTTCATGAATCTTCCTGAAGTTTGTTCGGGAAATTTTCTAGAATGTTTTGATTCATAGAAATATAGTTTGATTGTAGAAATAAATCGAAAAAATTACAAAAAACCGCTCATCATTGTTTGACCTTTAAAATATTTAAGGCATGGTTTGACATTAAAAACAAATGACAACTGTCATTTGCCAAACATTTCTATTCACTTATAGGCTAAGGCAATATTAAAATATAATAAATTCATAATTAAAAATAAAGAAAATGTAATGTCTACATTATTATTGTCGAAAAGCAGCTGAGATGTGCCATAATTAAAATAATATAAGATGCAAATAATATTACATGCGTCTGACAGTCTGCGCATGCGATCGACGCGCACGACGAATCGTGTTCTCAACGCACTTTGCGAACAGATTCGCCGTACGAATTCGTGCAAAGGGGACGAGCCATAAGTGATTGCGCTCAAAAATATTCAATTTGCGGTCGTTTTGACTTACTATACTAAGTCACAATACAAAAAAAATACCTATTCAAAAAATTATTTAGAAGTTTTATTGTGTCAAAAATTCATATGGTTGGCATTTTGTACGGAATATTTACTCAATGGAGCGCTTTGGGTCTGAACTTTTTTTTACTGTTTTCCAATTCGTTTAGAATTTTGGAATTAGGCTCATCTTACTCTCAAGTTCAAAAGTGAAAACAATTTAGACTCCTTTGCACTACCCGGGGGAATGCCATTTCTTTTCAGTGGTGTAATAACGTTGGGTGTGGATAAAAGAACTAATTATAAGAGAAAAATGTTTAATAATGTTTTTCAAAAAAGCAAATACTTTTCAAGTTACTGGTTACTGTAAATTTGTTTCTTTTTTGCGTTTTTCATCTTTTTTCGCTAATATCTTCAAAAATATACATTTTAACGAAAATTATGTAATGAACAAAATTATATCAATTAAAATCCTAATAAATCGCTATTTTACAGTGTTCTAGGAACAATATTAAGTTAATTATGAGAATGGGTTTTTATAGTTCTCCAAATAAGCTTTAAAAGAAGTACTTCTGCGTGTAAAATGAGTGAGCTATCATGCAATTAAAAGACGCATACAATTTTTTTTTTCATTTAAATCAAATAGTTCATGAGTGCCATTTCCACCAAAATTAAAAATAATTGTTTTCCATCTAGAATTAACTTGGTTTGAGAGATCTTGATGGACTCTAGAAAATACTATAACATTAGTACAAACGATTTTCAAAAAACTTATGATTTCATAAAAAATCCATTTTTCATCATAATATCTCTGAAAGAATACGTATAAAAGTATATATATATATATATATATATATATATATATAAAGAAACTCGTGTTCTCTATACTACGAATATTGTTTATTATGACAATAGTAATAACACTATGTGTGATTATATTGATCATTTACAAAAACGTAGATGTTATTTCAGTATTTATAATAAAAAAAGGAAAAAAGTAAGGAATTACAATTTAGGCATTTCGAACATTGAGCAAACAAAAACGAGATCTGATCTGACACTTGAACTTTTTGTTTTTGAGCTGACACTATGATGAGCTTCAAATAATGAACATCTGTCAAGTTAAAATGCGATGTGTGTTGACAGGTCGCTACAGATCACTCCGCCCTAATGAAAAAGATTGTTTCGCATCTCTGAGTGCCATCTTGAACTTCCTTGTAAATTTCTTTTGGTTGAGATTGTGTGATAAATTTTATTTGTTCGTGGCCGTGGCCGTTTTGAATGCCGTGTTGGCTTGTTGAGTTTGTTGATTGCTTACGTGGCCCTTCGCTGGTGAGTTAGCGGTTGAGTAGATGTGGCCCTTCGCTGGTGAGTTAGCGGCTGAGTATATTTGACACTTCGCTGGTGAGTTAGCGGCTGAGTATATTTGACACTTCGCTGGTGAGTTAGCGGTTGAGTGTATGTGGCCCTTCGCTGGTGAGTTAGCGGTTGAGTGTATGTGGCCCTTCGCTGGTGAGTTAGCGGTTGAGTATATGTGGCCCTTTTGAATGGCGGTTGCCGATGTTTGTTGGTGCTCCCTGTCCTCTGCCGTGGTGCTCATAATCGACTCATTTTCCAGGATAATGAGGGATTTATTGAGCACGTGTTGTTGTTGATCTTGAAGTGCGTGGTCGAAGTCTCAGTTGTATGCTTAGAGTGCTCTTCGAATTACGGTAGTTGTGAGTCATTTATAATAATTATTTATATTTTTAAAAATTCTTTTCTTAATAATTCTTGAGACTTCAATTTATTTTTTTTAACTTCAAAATATGTCTTGATCTTCTTACCTTCTTGTATGTGTGTTGCTAGTTCACTCTCGGGGTCACCAAAATATGGAGGTGTAGTAGTCCTCAATATTAATACCAATATTATCCAAATTGTAGTAATAATAAATTCCATAAAATATTATTTATATTTGGTTTATTTTATGTATGATTAATATCCACGACACTATGTGTTGTCATATTTATCGTTAATAAAATGTGATTGGTATTTTCTTATTTATAATCGAAAAGAAAGGTTTCAAGAATGATACATTTTTAGTAAAACCGACAAGGGAGAAACAAAAGCCGTGTCCAATCTGACACTTGAACTTTTTGTTTTTGAGCTGACACTATGATGAGCTTCAAATAATGAACATCTGTCAAGTTAAAATGCGATGTGTGTTGACAGGTCGCTACATATATATATATATATATATACATGTATATATATAT
This sequence comes from Ctenocephalides felis, assembly GCF_003426905.1. Classification (NCBI taxonomy): domain Eukaryota; kingdom Metazoa; phylum Arthropoda; class Insecta; order Siphonaptera; family Pulicidae; genus Ctenocephalides; species Ctenocephalides felis. Next base: position 112,282,575 of record NW_020538040.1, read on the forward strand.
ATATATATATATATATATATATATATGAAAATTCAAGGTATTTTTCAGACTAATTATTGCTTTTTATTTTTTTTTGTTACACAAATATAATGATAGAGTTCTAATTGTTTAAAGAGTGCGCGGCTGTCCAACCGAAGTGTCTTTCGAGCCTTTTACCCCTTCGCCGTTTCAAAATAAGAGAAGTTACGGTAAAATTTATAATAGAGAAAGTTGTAGCTCATTTAATCACCTTTAAAATAGTATATTACAAGTTATGATAAAATCAGAATTAAAAGAGTTATAATCTAATTAATGTGGGGGAAATGCAAATTGTTTTTACTTCTGAACTTTAGATTAAGACTAGCTGGGCATACGCTTTTTTCCTCTCCATTTACTGCAATAATTTTGTTGATAGTAGGTTGAATAGAGCACATGTGAACAAAATTTGACAAATTAATTCACTTCAAATATGAACTTAAGTAATAATGTATATTGAATTATTAGTGTGAAAATGCAATTTAGATATTAAAATACTAAAAGCCAGTTAAAATATGGTACAAAATTATAAAAATTGCAGGCAACATTATTAAAGCAATTATTTTGGGTAGAAAAATCCGAGGTGATATTGTACCTTGACCGCATGCTATATATTAATTCTTTCTGAATTTGTTATACTTTTTAAAAGATTTTAATTTTCAACACGTGTATCTATGATATGACAATAAATACATGGTGATAAATTTGGAAAATTAATGTTTTAGCCGTGAATAAACAAAAAATCATTCATTTAAACACCCACATCTACAGGTATGTCTAAAAATATTGTATAACCTTTAAATTCAATAAAATAAATTGAGCTATTGAAAATAAATTTGTTCTATAAATCGCAGTGTATAATTTTTAATATATAATTTTATTGAACATATTTTAATATTTGTTAAAGGGATAATTAAAGTGTTAACTGTGGGAATTGAGAATAATCATTTTATTTGAAACAGTACTACATTTAACATCACTCATATATTGGTGTAAATAGTCACTCAAAAAACAATAATGATTATTTTTAACTGAACGGTATAAATATTAGTATTGGTCCTATCCTATACTATAGGATATTAAAAACGTAGAGGTGGGTACAGGACAACGTCTGTCGGGTCATCTAGTATATATATATATATATATATATATATATATATATATATATATATATATACAAGGCCGGTCCTGGGGTCCTTAGCGCCCGCATGCAACTTTTTTCTAGCGCCCCCCCCTCCCTATTAATTTTAACTGTTTTAATAGTTTATCATTAAAATTATATAAATATTCACATTTTTTTAAATTTTATTCTCAATTTTTCTGGATTTTGTATACAAAAAATTAGATATAATCTAAAACGTATAAAATAATACATTGATCTTAAATTTATTTAGAAAATCGAGACGATTCGCGGATTGATTATAATCAAATATTTTTAAATTTTCAAATATTTTTAACGTATGTGCAATATTAATATTTGGGTTTTGAAACATTATACTTATTTATTATGCAATTTATTCTATTGAGCAAATCATGTCAAGAGAGCTAAAAAAACTAGCTTTTTATTTTCACTCGTATTTCATATTGGATTTTTCAAATTTTAATTTATTTTAATTTTTTATTATGTATTTACAACATCCAAAATTTCGTCGTAAACTTGATATCGTAAGAGCCGAATTGTATGCATCCTTGCTTTTCCCTCATATTCAGAGTATCAGATTGTTGTTTTAACCCTTTCCACTCGCGAATTGCAAGATTTATATGAATTTTGTCGCCGGAGCGGCAACATTCTAGTCGCGAGGGTTAAAGTTAAATATTCAATGTATTTTAGAAGGATTTTCAAAAAATCAGTAAAAAATGCAAAGAAATTAAATATTTCTCGAATTATATTGAAAGAAAAAACTTATTATATTTGATATATATTATTTCTGCATAGTTAATAATAATTAAATTATACCAATTAATTATAGTTCATTATTATTAAATTATAGTTCCATTTTCATAACCCTAACCACGCATATCTTCAACGTTCAAAGTTCATCAGGTGCGAAACATTTGCAATAAAAACAAAGTTACAATTCAATTTCTCGGAATAAACATGCCATTTTCTAATCACTGACTCCCCATTTTTCTCTTTCCCGATTATAATTTGTTTATATTTTTTAACAAGTTCCATTTCAACTAAATCAGTTCGCAATTTTTCGTCAATAATGCCCAATAGTTAATTTAATTTTTCGCAGGTTTGCGCTTATGAGATTATGAGATTGAACAAGATATTTTGTTTTTCGACTTCACGGTAACTTCAAACAGAGAAAAATTGAATATGTAGATTAAGCAATAAATATAGATGTTATTTACTAATTACTAATACTAATTTTCAGCTGTTATTATTAATCATTTAATTGTTTCTACTGATATCACATTGCCAAATAAATACGCTTTTCGTGTCTCCGTATTCATAGTTAAGTTAGATTTTTTATTATAATTCATTAAATATTCTAGATTTTATATAAATAATAAAAAATATAAATAATATATTATAAATTTATTTTCCGAAACTCGTTTTGGCGCCCCCTTTTTTGCATGCAAGGCAGGACCGGCCCTGTATATATATATATATATATATATATATATATATATATATATATATATATATATTATTTAATTACAACGATCAGAGTCAAAATTACACAGAGAAAAAGTTACAGAGCTGATATAAGAAGGAAACTATACCTAAAAAAATAATATAGAAACTAAAAATAAAAATAATATGAACTAAATAATTACTGTAAAACTGTTCCAATGAACAGTTCACTAGTTTGTCAAGTCCTAAGGAATTCCTCTTTTCAACCTTCTAGTAGACGGAGTCATAGGTAGAGGTGCTATAAGATGATTCAGATGGTTTTATAGTTTGCGATGGTTTAAACTTCTGGTTCTAATTACGTCCTTAACAAAAGGAATATTGAGGTCGTCATGGATGACTTTATTACTGACATACCAAGGTGCGTCGGTGATCTGCCTTAAGATTTTGGATTGTATTCGTTGTATTAATACAATGTCAGACATACTAGAACAACCCCAAATATTTATACCATAGGCCTAGATGGGACTATTACAGATTTATATATCAATAACTTGTTGTCAAGCGATACAATTGATTTGCGCCTCATTAGCCAATTCAGGTCTGCAATTTTCTGTTTGATTTGTTTTATTTTGCAGTAATATAAATTTGCCATGTTAGTTTTCGATCCAAATATATTCCCAGATATTTAACATTTTTAGCAGGTGGAATTTTCTGGCGATTAATTTAAATATCAGGACATCTTAGTTTGTTTAAGTGAAATGTTTTATTGCAAGATTTGCTCTCGTTAATACAATGCGCCATTTTTCGTATATTGTTTGATAGCATTAATACGAATTTTAATAATGAAAATAGCTTTTCATGCAAAAATATATTTTCTGCTATAAACTAATAATATGGTTCATGGTGCTCGATATTTATTATATTCTCATATTATACGTATGTGCAAACTTACTCATATATATACGAGGTCTGTTCAAAAAGTTTTCGTAATTTTCGTTTTTTCAAAAAAATATTTATTTATTCGTCTACATTAATGTGGTCCCCTTCAAAGTAGTCCCCCCCAGATATAATACACTTATGCCAGCGTTTTTTCCAATTTTCGAAGCACCCTTGATATTCACTTTTTGATATGTCCTTGAGCCCTCTCGGCGATTTTCTTCAATCGAGGAAAACCGCCGTCCTTTCATGGGTCTCTTCAACTTTGGGAATAGGAAAAAGTCACACGGAGCCATATCTGGTGAATTTTTGCACTTTGCAACACTTTATTTCATTTTTTACGCAAAATTTAATACAAATTCTTTGACTTTTTCAATTCTTCCATTGTAAAAATCGCCGAGCTCAGAAAAACACGTCGAACCTTAGCGACTACCACAGACAAAGTAAACAGTGAATATAGCTGAAAATTTCATCATACTTTAGGGGCATGTATACCAACACAATGAAAAAAATTTTGACAATCAGACACTCCAGACCCGCGAAATTTAATTATTAGTAATTCCGGGTACTTTTTGAACAGACCATGTATATATATATATATATATATATATATATATATATATATATATACTAGCTGACCCGGCAAACGTTGTTTTGCTAAACCATTTCTAGAGAATCAAAAATATTAATACTTTAAGTGCATAAGGATGTGTTGTTTGAATGCTGTATATAATAAGGTATTATAAAAACAATAAACCCCATTAGTTTGTCTATATTTTGTCAATACAATCAAACTGCAAGTTTTATACACTTTCTATAGAAAACATCGTATAATCCAATCCGAGTCTTTTTTGGCCTTTTGGCTTATTAATTACGTTTCAAGTTTTTCAGATTCTTTTTGGATTTTGGATTTTAGATTTTGTGTATAATTGTAAATAATACTACTGAGCTTATACAAAATTTTCAAATTTTTGCGAGGAGAGATAAAAAATGAATTAAGTATTTCTTCTTTGACCTGCTTTTTGAAAAGTTGCAAGTTATATTCTATGAATTAAAGTAAATTTAATAAAAAGTATATATGTAGAGCAGGGCGAGACACAAAGGTACAATTTGACTTTGAGCAAATATAAACTATATTGTGAAAACCATAACAAATATATCACAACAAATAAGACATATCAAACGAACAATTATCTGACTACGTTCAGTAAACTGACTTCTACTTCATCATTGTAGAAATGTACTTTTTTGATGTCTTCCAAAAATTTGTTATCTAGTCCTTTTTATCCTATATGCGGGGAAACTTGTAACGGGCAGGTGGCAAAAGGTTTAAAGCCTTATTATAATTTTAAAGGTATTTTACAAAATAATTACATTTTTAACTAATGCTAAAACTTTAGGAAAAAAATACTTTTATTATGGATTTTCAAAGATTACCGTTTATCTCCTCCATTTCAAAGATTTGATTTTCAAATCAAGTTTGTACCTGGGTATACATCTTTTTTCCTCTACTTTCAAATATTGCTGTTAAACAATGCTTAACTTTACTGATTTTAGGCACATCGGTAGTGGACCTGTTTAATCCCGGACCTTTATATATTACTATCTATTCTGCGATAAATTCTGGGAAATTAAAACTGGAAAAATGTTATTCGACAAAATGTCCATTTGATCGATACCAAATTTAGGTTCTGAATTTAAATAAAATAAATAAAAAATAATATAACCTAGAAAATGTTTTATAAATACCAATGAGTATATAATTATACAAATGAGATCTTTCAGAGCACCGTGTATGAGAAAAATATGCCAAAAAGTGCATTTTCATATTAACATATCAAAAAAGTTTATATTTTGAGTCTCTAGTAACACTTGCGGCCCATTTACTAACGTTTTTGTATATAAATAAAACTACAAACAAAACTACTTACTACAAATTTATCATAAATAAATAATATTTGCGTAAAACATCCTATTAAACGTAATTGAACATCATCTGTCAAAAGCGTTTTTAATTAGTGAAAATAATATATTTTTTGAACCGTCAATTTTTTTTTCAAAAATCATACATCGTTTTTTCTCGAAGTTTCCATAATTATTGACATTTGCCATTTTAGTGTTTTGTTTTTTTTTAGTAAATTTCTGTCTAAATTTATTAAAATTTATAAAAATTATATATTTCTATAACCTAAGTTGGATATATACGCACACGATGAGCCAATAAAATTTAAAATCTGCTGCGGCTTTTTTTTAAATCCACTCGATTAAAATATGAATTCATTTAACAATTTTTTATTTTAATTTATTATATTTTTAAAAATATTATTTTATTATTTAAGTTAAAAAAAAAACACTTTAATCAATAGTATTGATTCATCATATTCAAATTTCAATCCTCCGGCGCGTTCAATATCGTTGCGCAGTCTGTATTGAATGAGCTTCTCGAGCATTTTTCCAGCAATGTCTAACATGCAGAGTGGTCTAAACGAGGATGGTGTTACAGGGGTTCCGTACCTTTATATATTGTCGCCTACCTTTGCCACTTCTACACCGTAGGAAAGGCGCCAGTTGCCAGACAGGCATTGTAGGCGTTCAGGAGAATTTCTGGAAAATTCAGGGTTACAGTCTTGATCACTGAGGCTGGGATGCCATCAGGATCTGGTGCTTTTTCTGTCTTTATGGTTTTCGCGGCATCTTGACAGTGAAGAGTGTAATTTTACTATTTTCGACGTATTATCTCTTTTTCCGTGGCGGGTGTTTAGGAAATAGTTATGCTACGATGCTATTTATCAAAATTCTTCTGGTAAAGCTTCACCAACTTGTTTTGCAACAATTTGAAAGGCTTTGCCCCAGAGATATTTGTCGAGATCGTTGCAAATCTCTTTCCACTATCCGGTTTTAGCTGATTATATGGCTTTATTCAGAGACATTTGCCTGTTTGTACTCGTTTGTGGCGCGGCGAAGTAGTGCATGGCATCTGTTTCGTAGTTCTGCTATCTCTGATAACCACTAATATGCTGGACTGTGTACACCCTAATTTTTTGCTTGTGGATAAAGACTGTTGTTTCCGTCTCTCTGCGGGTACTTAGTGTTGATTCAATTTGAAGAGTAGCTCGAGGGCTGCTCGCAACTTTTCAGGGTCAAACTTCTAAGTATTCCCCCTCCGTTTGTGAAAGTTGCATGGCCGAGCCGGACCAGATCCATTACTGAATGTCACATGTTGATGATCACTGCCACTATACTCTCCTGATACAGTTCAGTCTCCAATCATGTTTGCTGTCCTTGGAGTGACCCACGTGATATCGAGGATAGATTCCTGATATCCTGGTCTTCTAAAAGTTGTAATACTCCCAGTATTTATCACATTAAGGTTCAATATTTCTGCAAAGTCTGCCACGTCATTTTCTCTGGTGTCCGAGTATTTGACGCCCCATTCGGACAATTTTGAGTTGAATTCACCAGCTACAATGACTTCTCCGTCGAACTTGCCGATAGTGTCTTTTATGCTTTGCCATTTTCTGGCAAAACACGCTAATCCTTTCATTTGGTGAAAGGTAAACGCTCACATAGTAGGTCGTGGAAGTCTTGATCCAGACGAAACTCTCTCCGCTTCCGTTGTTATTGACGGCCACATTTATTGGCGAACCATGTTTTATCTTGAATATTCATATATTGTTCGCAGAGAAAGCAGATATCGATCTTGTCTTCAAAGATGCGTTGGCGCAGTAGATTTTGCGCCAAGGCACATCTATTCAGATGACCTTATAGAAATCGTGTCATTTCTGCTCTCTCATGGCTTCGGCAAGTGCCACATGGATTACCCTTACAGGTCCCGAATCCAACGACATAGCTCTCGCTGTTCCGGTCTTCTTTGTCTACAGCACATAAAAAAGCATTTTCGTTAACTCACCCAATTCTTATGCGAGCGCTATTTCGGGCTTTGATTGCATTGGCCTAATCTATCTCACAAAAGGCCGCTCGTAGTCCTTTTGATGTGACTTTAGTCAAGTTCACTCGTCGAATTTCCAGTTTTGTCGTAAAGTCCCGATTGAGTGCTTTGTGAACGTCGTTTTCGTTAGAGACACCATCAAGGTCAAGAATCTCTATTGTCGTTTGCGGGGTCAGTGTTTTTAATGTTCCTATGTTATCAGTTGCTGCCCTTATCGCGGCTGCAAAGGCTGCACTGTCTTCGAACTTGGGGATTATTTCCAGTAATCCAGTAATACAAATCCATATCTTGTCAGTTTGATCGACTTTATGTCTACGCCAGTCTCTGTCGGGTTTACTTTTTCCTTGATCTCCTTAAGAAGATCAGCGTATGTTCGTCCTTTAGTTGGTTGAACCAGAACAGTCTTGGTTCTATGTTTCTTCCGGGTTGTCCTACGATGGTTGTTTCTGTGCTTAGCACTATCATTTGATGCGACTTTCTCAGTTTCCGGTTTTTCGTTTTGTTTCAAGGTTACTTCCGGTTTTTAATTAGTGAAAATAATATATTTTTTGAACTGTAAATTTTTTATTCAAAAATCATACATCGTTTTTTCTCGAAGTTTCCATAATTATTGACATTTGCCATTTTAGTGTTTTGTTTTTTTTTAGTAAATTTCTGTCTAAATTTATTAAAATTTATAAAAATTATATATTTCTATAACCTAAGTTGGATATATACGCACACGATGAGCCAATAAAATTTAAAATCTGCTGCGGCTTTTTTTTAAATCCACTCGATTAAAATATGAATTCATTTAACAATTTTTTATTTTAATTTATTATATTTTTAAAAATATTATTTTATTATTTAAGTTAAAAAAAAACACTTTAATCAATAGTATTGATTCATCATATTCAAATTTCAATCCTCCGGCGCGTTCAATATCGTTGCGCAGTCTGTATTGAATGAGCTTCTCGAGCATTTTTCCAGCAATGTCTAACATGCAGAGTGGTCTAAACGAGGATGGTGTTACAGGGGTTCCGTACCTTTATATATTGTCGCCTACCTTTGCCGCTTCTACACCGTAGGAAAGGCGCCAGTTGCCAGACAGGCATTGTAGGCGTTCAGGAGAATTTCTGGAAAATTCAGGGTTACAGTCTTGATCACTGATGCTGGGATGCCATCAGGATCTGGTGCTTTTTCTGTCTTTATGGTTTTCGCGGCATCTTGACAGTGAAGAGTGTAATTTTACTGTTTTCGACGTATTATCTCTTTTTCCGTGGCGGGTGTTTAGGAAATAGTTATGCTACGATGCTATTTATCAAAATTCTTCTGGTAAAGCTTCACCAACTTGTTTTGCAACAATTTGAAAGGCTTTGCCCCAGAGATATTTGTCGAGATCGTTGCAAATCTCTTTCCACTATCCGGTTTTAGCTGATTATATGGCTTTATTCAGAGACTTATTTGCCTGTTTGTACTCGTTTGTGGCGCGGCGAAGTAGTGCATGGCATCTGTTTCGTAGTTCTGCTATCTCTGATAACCACTAATATGCTGGACTGTGTACACCCTAATTTTTTGCTTGTGGATAAAGACTGTTGCTTCCGTCTCTCTGCGGGTACTTAGTGTTGATTCAATTTGAAGAGTAGCTCGAGGGCTGCTCGCAACTCTTCAGGGTCAAACTTCTAAGTATTCCCCCTCCGTTTGTGAAAGTTGCATGGCCGAGCCGGACCAGATCCATTACTGAATGTCACATGTTGATGATCACTGCCACTATACTCTCCTGATACAGTTCAGTCTCCAATCATGTTTGCTGTCCTTGGAGTGACCCACGTGATATCGAGGATAGATTCCTGATATCCTGGTCTTCTAAAAGTTGTAATACTCCCAGTATTTATCACATTAAGGTTCACTATTTCTGCAAAGTCTGCCACGTCATTTTCTCTGGTGTCCGAGTATTTGACGCCCCATTCGGACAATTTTGCGTTGAATTCACCAGCTACAATGACTTCTCCGTCGAACTTGCCGATAGTGTCTTTTATGCTTTGCCATTTTCTGGCAAAACACGCTAATCCTTTCATTTGGTGAAAGGTAAACGCTCACATAGTAGGTCGTGGAAGTCTTGATCCAGACGAAACTCTCTCCGCTTCCGTTGTTATTGACGGCCAAATTTATTGGCGAACCATGTTTTATCTTGAATATTCATATATTGTTCGCAGAGAAAGCAGATATCGATCTTGTCTTCAAAGATGCGTTGGCGCAGTAGATTTTGCGCCAAGGCACATCTATTCAGATGACCTTATAGAAATCGTGTCATTTCTGCTCTCTCATGGCTTCGGCAAGTGCCACATGGATTACCCTTACAGGTCCCGAATCCAACGACATAGCTCTCGCTGTTCCGGTCTTCTTTGTCTACAGCACATAAAAAAGCATTTTCGTTAACTCACCCAATTCTTATGCGAGCGCTATTTCGGGCTTTGATTGCATTGGCCTAATCTATCTCACAAAAGGCCGCTCGTAGTCCTTTTGATGTGACTTTAGTCAAGTTCACTCGTCGAATTTCCAGTTTTGTCGTAAAGTCCCGATTGAGTGCTTTGTGAACGTCGTTTTCGTTAGAGACACCATCAAGGTCAAGAATCTCTATTGTCGTTTGCGGGGTCAGTGTTTTTAATGTTCCTATGTTATCAGTTGCTGCCCTTATCGCGGCTGCAAAGGCTGCACTGTCTTCGAACTTGGGGATTATTTCCAGTAATCCAGTAATACAAATCCATATCTTGTCAGTTTGATCGACTTTATGTCTACGCCAGTCTCTGTCGGGTTTACTTTTTCCTTGATCTCCTTAAGAAGATCAGCGTATGTTCGTCCTTTAGTTGGTTGAACCAGAACAGTCTTGGTTCTATGTTTCTTCCGGGTTGTCCTACGATGGTTGTTTCTGTGCTTAGCACTATCATTTGATGCGACTTTTTCAGTTTCCGGTTTTTCGTTTTGTTTCAAGGTTACTTTCAGATCCCGTGTCCCTTTCTTTTTCAAACTTTGTCGAGCCACTTCCGTCCAGTTATTTTCTACAGCCGATTTTTTGGGCGAATGTGGGGCTAAGTGTATATACCAGCCTTTTGTTTGTATTTTGCTCTTGGGTTTTAGGGGTTGGTGTCTGAGTTACACCTGATTGAATAGTTGTCTCGAGAGAGGTCTATAAAAAGATAAATTCATAATTTATTTGTTTCTTTTATCACGTAAAAAGTTATTAATATTAAAAGGTTTAAATTCGAATATAATTCCTATATTTTTATTAACAATTCTGCAATTACTTAGGCAGGTAAGTGTTGTTAAATAAATAAATACTGAATAAAAAGTGGGTAGGTTAGGAAAAAATGATAAAATAAATTATAATAGTTTATAAAAATTGACAAATAATCATAAATCATTGATCTATCGATAGTTTATCAACTATATGTGAAGCGTTTTTGACCGGAGGCACCGGTTGACATACAGTGATGCTGTGACCGCGCGCTCTCCGCCCTCTATCTCGAAAACGGTTCACCGTATGAAAAAATATTTCCAACAAAATTTGTAGAGCATTTTGTATTCTACAATATTGATAATGGACACAAATAGCAAAACACCCATAAGATAGGAAATAAGATATTTACAAAAAAAGCAAAAAAGCCGATTTTTGTGACCTTTGACCTTGAAATTTAATAGTTGCGCACACCCTACAATATGAAGGTTTTAAGACAACTTTTAGGGTGTCAGTATACAAGTATTTACAGAATTACAGGTGGGTATCTCAAACTCCAAGGTAAAATACTAAAATGACTAAACTATAAAGATTCAAATTGTATACACCAATTACAAATTACACCTACACAAATTAGCAGATATTTTATAAATCTTTTAATAATATGTACACATTTTGTACATTTTTTTTTTGGTTTTTGCACCAAGATTTTTAACTTCCCGAAGGAGAAGTTTATGAGTTCATCAAAAAATCCGATTCGCTAATTTTTTGTTTTCCCGACGTTTCAAGCCATTCTGAATCGAATGAGACCAAATTTGGAAAAAGTATGTGTGTTTGTGTGTGTGAACAGATTTTTTGCCGTACATCGTCGTTTTCTCAAAAACCGATTTCGAAAATTTAAAAGCCATTTGATGTATCTCGATGAGGACTAACGTTTCTCAGTTTTGTGTGACAATCGGCCGAACCGTTTTTTTGTAAATCGCAGAAAAGTAAAAAATTTTTCGTCCAGGTTTTAGCCCGCTATTCTGAATCGATTTTGGAATTTCAAAAACTGTTCGAAACATATTGGTTGGGAATCGACCTGATTAGTTTTTGGTAAAGATCGGCCGGGACGTTTTCTTGTAATAAAGTATTGAAAAATTTTCTCCGACGTTTTTCATAACTTTTTTTACGGTAGATACCACAGATCATACTAAAATATTATTGGCCTTATAGAACTTACTAAAATATTACGTCCTCACGACAAGTAGTTTAACTTTAAAAATTTATCAAAGTTTGAGCAAAAGCGTAGTTTTTTGTCGTTTGTTAAAATTAAAATTAGACGATTTACTTGGTATAACAATAGAGTACGTATTCTTAATGAACATACTATGCCATTGAAGTTTTATGAAAACTGGTTCAAATATAAAAATTATTGATTTCTGAAAATTTGCTTTTAGAAAATACTTTTAATCACTCATAATTTGGGAAGTTCATGTAAATATCAATACCAACTAGTTAATTTAAAATTTCACGTATATGGTTCAAATAAATGTCCTCGACATTTTCGACAGTACGGAATAACCGTTTCAAGGATACGTGACAAAAAAAAAACAAAAATTTCAATTCAGTTTAACATTGGTAAACTTCTGAAACAATGCAATGTTGTTTATCATACCTATCAGGTAAAAAGTTAAAGGGCGTACAGAGTTGTTTTGAAATATATTCACTCAACCACAAATATTGAAGAAATAAAGCAAGAGATTGAAAAAAAATGGGCATAAATTGCGTAATATAGTTAACATCATATTCTCAGATCAAGAGAACCGCTTAAAATGTACTATGTAGATTTGGAGCCAAACAAGAATAATCATGAAATTTTTACTGTGAATAAAATTTTAGATAAAATAGTACACTTTGAACCACCAATACGATCTTCACAAATCATCCAGTGTAGTATATGCCAAGACTATGGACACAGCAAAACTTATTGCAATGAGCCACACATGTGCTCTAAATGTGGAGACGCTCAACCTTCAAAGTCATGTACTAATTATCCTAAAACTCTTGCAACTTGTGCTAACTGTTTGAATAAACATACTGATAACTTTAAAGGATGTTCAATATATCAGAAAATTATTGCAAGAATAAAAGATCAAATAAACATATCACACGGTAATCGCATTGAAAATCAACATAGGCCAACAATTACTAAGATCATAGACCAAATAAGGCATAAAAATTCTTAGCGTATAACATATGCACAAGTTATGAGATCACAACAATCTCATCAACAGGCTAACACAACCAATAAAAACTCTACTGAAAATTTAACAATGTTCTTAAATAAATTGTTCAAAAATATGTTTTAACAATTGATGAATCAAAATAACATGATTATAAGCATGGTATCAACTCTCATAAATAAAATAAAGTAAACGCCATAGCAAGGTTTATGGCGTTATAGAATGCAAATGAGCTTTTGAAGCGCAAACATGAAACTTAGTTCTTTCTTTACGAGAATAAAATAGATATACTCCTTGTTAGTGAAACACATTTTACTCAATGCTTAAATATCTATGTCCGGCGCAGCGATTATAATAAAATTTGCTATTATTCACTATGAGCTCCAAAATTTTAGTAAAGAACAAATTCAAGCAACTTCTGTAAAAACAAAACTGATAAATTACAAATTAGTAATTTCCGTATACTGCCTCCCTCACATATCATTAACAGTTCCCAATTCTACGAAAATTTCTCAATGAATATTCTTATGGATCTAAGTTTATAGCTGGCGGTGGCTTTAACAGTAAACATCCTCTCTGGTGCTCAAGGACATCAAATACAAAAGATAAACAACTGTATAAGATGATCCTTCGACACAGTTTTTCCACCTTTTTAACGGGTACACCCACTTACTGGCCAGCCGATCCTAAGAAGAAACCTTTTCGTCGCTAATGGTCTAAGTTTGTGTTGAAATACAAGCTAGTTACGACCTTTCATCAGATCATACCTCCGTAGTAGCAACCATATTCTCTACAGTTGTAAATCTGCAAAAAACTCTAAAACCTCACTCTGCTAAAACCAATTAGGAGCTATATCGCCAAGTTACTGAGCAAAATACTAATTTAAAAATTAAACTCAAAACAAGTCGGAAAATAGAAGATGATATTGCAACATTTAACAAAACTCTGCTAGAAGCTGTTTAAGCTGCTACACCTACAGTTCAACAAAATCAACAACATTCTATTCCACTTGAAATAAAAGAACTTTTAAGTGAAAAACGTAAAGTTAGACGCAAATGGCAGCATATACATCTACCGTTTGACAGAAACATTCTTAACAACTTAAAGAACTAAACGAGGAAAACTTTAATAATTATATACAATTACAAAGTATTACAAAGCTCGATATGATAACTCTATCTGGAAACCTATTAAGAACATGCTAAAACCCACTCTCAAGAATCCACCTTTACGCCGTAATGATCTAACAGGAGCAGAAGGTGATGATCCATCTTGATCAAGAAGCGATAGAAAAAAAGTGGAATTATTCGCCCAAGATCTATCACCAGTTTTTAAACCAAATCCTGATCGCATCACTCCAAATGATCTGGATTTCAATCCGTTACCACTAGTGAATAAGAGCAGTTGTCTTAAATTCCTTTTATTGAATATGGTACTCAAAAAAATTTTTAAATTAAAAACTAAGAAATCCGCTGTTTTTGACTCAATTACACCGAAACTGTTGAAGAAAATGCCAAAAAAAGGATTTATCTTACTAACATACTTATTTAACTCTATAATTAGGCTAAATTATTGGCCAATACATTATAAAACTTCAATAGTTAAAATGATTTACAAAAACGGTAAAGACCTATATAATGTATCATCCTACCGACCTATTAGTGTCTTACCAGTGGCATCAAAAGTTTTTGAAAAACTTTTGCTTAAACATATAAAAAACAATACTAACGTAATTCCAGACCATCAGTTTAGATTTCAAAGATAAAATCGAGTGTTGACGATCGATCCAAAAATAACATAGAATTGTGAACGTCATCCACAATAACCTAGAAACAAAACAATTCTGTTCATCAGTTTTCCTTGATGTGAATCTATAAAAATCTATATATAATAAATTCCATTCAAAAATCTATATATAATAAAGTCAAAACAATTACTGAATGTCTTAAGAGTGGCATATTGTAATTAAAATGTAAAAGAAGTAAATATGAAAACTTCATCAGCTTGCTTGGTTGAGGCAGGAGTCCCACAAGATAGTGTACTGGGTCCATACTTTTAACTACTCTATACTATATATACAAGACATTCCGGTTTTGAAAGAAAAACCATTAGAGCTTTCGCAGATGATATAGTAATTCTACTGACAAAAATTCATTACTAGCAAGCATCAAACTGCAACAACATTTCAATAAAATTAAAAACTGGTCTAACTATTGGCGCGTAAAAATCAATGAAGACAAATCTCTCCATATAACATTCACATTAATAAAGGGTATGTTTGGGTCAGTACCCAAATACCGCATAACGATCTGAGAATCGATACTGTCGAGGATGTAGTGTAAAACAGAAACGAAATTCATCACGACAAGATCAACAACCACAAAAACTCCACATTAATTTCCATGTTAGAAGATTGATCCCTTTGATTAGTGTCTTAAAATGGAGTAGGCCACTGGGGTGACCTCCATTATGTCGTATATGTAGAACTCCAGTACTATTACTGGAGTTCTAATAATCAGCACGATAACTTATATTATATAATTTTTTATTTTTTTGATTGCTATTTAGCTATTGTTAAAAAAATAATAAGCTTATATAAACGTGCAGATTTATATGATAGTGTACAATATCGTATTTGGTAGTGTCATCGATTTTTCACAGAATCACTTTCTGAGAAAAATGTGTTGGAACAGTTTTTTAACTTCCCGTAGGGTAGTTATAGTAATGGGCCGAAAATCAAAAATAAATTTTTTTGCATATCTTCACATTTTGAATGTTTGTGAACATTTTGGCATACCTCAGAAAAAATGGATGTGTGTGTGTTTTGTGTATCCGCATTTTTTCGTTTACGTTTTCGGGCGCACGGATCAACCGATTTGGTTCAAAAAATATTTCATTCTTATTGATAGAGAAATGTGCTGATTAGTTTTTGGTAAAGGCAGGTCCAACCGTTTTGGAAATACGGAGCAAAGAATGCAGAAAATAGAAATCGAGTTTTTGAGAGATCGGAGCATCCGATTTGAATGATCCAAAAAACATTTAATTTGTAATGATTGGGAGAAGTGATGTTAGATTTTGACAGAGGCAGGTCCAGCCGTTTTTTATATACCAAGCTAATTGTGTAAAAAATGGCAGTTTTTGAGA
Source organism: Ctenocephalides felis (assembly GCF_003426905.1). Lineage (NCBI taxonomy): Eukaryota > Metazoa > Arthropoda > Insecta > Siphonaptera > Pulicidae > Ctenocephalides > Ctenocephalides felis. The sequence continues at coordinate 112,298,642 of NW_020538040.1, forward strand.
GAACTAGGCATCCGAGTTGGATGATTCAAAAAACTTTCTGCTTGTTTTGACAAAATAATTGCTTTTCGAAAAAAAATTTTTTTTCAATCTTATTCAGACTTTAATTTGAATTTTGACTAAAATTCTAAAGCTCACTTATATACTTTGAATAAATAAGTTTAACTTTGCAATTCAGTTTATATAATTCTTATAAATATTAGAAAATGTTATATATTTATAAGAATCTATTTCAAGACATTTAATGTTTCTCGAACATTTCGTTTCGGTACGGGAAGTTCCAGCAATATACCTTAAGGCACGATGCTATACACTACTAGTTAATTTAGCTATTAAAAGTAATACAAGTGCATTATTTATACAAATTTATCAGGCTTTGGATGAATCACGCTCTTTGAGAATACAAATTTTGTTCTATAATGTGTATTATTCTATTTTCCAAAAATAAGTAATAAATACATATATTTTCATACATATAAGCGCACGGTGTAATATGAGAATATTATAAATATAAAACACATTAAATATATTTTTGAAAAATGAAGTAATTTTAATTATGATATAAAAATGATAATTTCATACCAGTTGTCTATGTAAAAGCATCGTTTACAATCAAAACAATAATTTTAATTTTGGCAGAACAATTATTTTAAAATTAAGTTAATTTATTTCAACTATTTTGTTAATCGGAATTATTGTAAATACTATTTACAATAATTCACTATTACAATTTTTTCTAAAATGTTAATATATTAAAAAAGAACATGATTTAAAACAAGAAACACAGAATATTTTTAGTATTATTTTTTTTTTTATTTGTCTATAAATAAATCACATAATTCATACATGTATGAAATTTTATACTTGATATAAAAGATAGAAAGAATTTGCCGATTTTATTATATAAATTCATCAATGATGGCCATGATGTGCGTAGGAATGTAGATCCAGTTTTGGAAACAACCGAATTAAAACCTTCTCTGTCATTGGCAGCGTATTTAACTTTGCGTGGGGAACCATCAGGTTCAACGAAAGAATATTGACATAAGATATCATTATGAATTTTAAATATATAAAATATTTTTCAGGCAATAATTATTTATAGTATGTTACCTTTTACAGCATCTCCGTCACGAACTTCATGATGTGATTTGACGTCTCCGGTATGGTGGTTGTTGACACCATATTGGAATGAGTATTGAGGATGAGTCTACAAAAATAAATAGGTATCAATTTATTAAAGATTAATATGAATTCACATAGTTAACTTCTCGCATGACTATAGAAATTACAAAAATGTGTTTCGTGTGTATACAATTTTTCGTCCACGAATTCGAGAGCACAGATCAACCAATCTGAATAGACAGATAGATATGTGGATAGGTTAACAAATGAATTGGTAAACAAGTAGACAATTGGAACAGATAGAAGATTGGAGATTTAGTCTGTAGGCAGGCCAACCAATAAGCAGGTCGACTAGTCGGCAGGTAAATAGATAAATATGTAGGCAAATAAACACAAAATGTGACAAGTTAAAACTTAAAAAGGTGGTCACTTATATAGTTAGACATTTGAACGAGTGAACAAGTATACTATATAAATGATAATAACTAATAATACGTAATATTTTTGATTAAATAAAATATTTACACATATAAGGAAGTTCATGAAACTTGGCTTGAAGAAAAATGCCACTTAAACCTAGTTGTAACTTGGTGTGATAATCAAATTCATGTGCATAGAAGTTGTGGTAACCATAGTTCAAGCCATGCTCTGCGTAGACTAATTCATGGTCGGCGTAAAATATAATAAAAAAAATATCAGTTGACAGGGAATCAAAATAGTATTAAGCATGGCATTCGCAAAGGTAAATGCATAAGTTTAGCATATTTTTAAATGATTTGATACCATTTTAATGACTCAAGTACGATTAAAGATCATAAATTTATATATTTATTATTTTGTAATTATAATTTGTAAATCAAGGTAATTGCTTTTTGTGCCTCGTTGGTAGTAGTTAGCGCCTATAGTCATGGAGGATCAGTTGTGAGCTACTCAACAGTGTCTCACGACTCACCAGTTTGATATTATAATTACCATCCATATGGATATGGATATGTCGCCCAAAGTTACTCAAATCTAGTAAACCACAACAACCACTACGCTCATGGATATATTGGTCATGGCCTTAACCACGCCAGCCATGCATTAATTTACACAGGACTTGGCTTGAACTATGATCACCACAACTCCTATGCACTAAACGATTATCATCATGTAAGTTAAAAATTATGTGAAATATTTATAAACCTGTAATAATTTAACACTTTTTTATTTGTGCAGACTCATCCTCAATACTCATTCCAATATGGTGTCAACGATCACTATACCGGAGATGTCAAATCACAACATGAAGTCCGTGATGGTGACGTAGTAAAAGGTGACATACAATTAAAAATTTTCGCCTGAAAAATATTTTATATGTTTGGAATAATTATTGTTATATCTTAGGTCAAAACTCATTGGTTGAACCTGATGGTTCCGTACGCACCGTTAAATATGCAGCCAACGACAGAGACGGTTTCAATGCAGTCGTTTCTAAAACTGGACCGACTGTACATTCCCACGGACATCACGGTTATCACTTGTAACGAAATAATAAGATTTGCTACTGTACATGATCAAAATACCAAGGAATAGCATGTACTTTATTAATAGCCATTTTTTTAATTAAAATTAGACGATTTACTCGGTATAACGATAGAGTACATGGTCTTAATGAACATATTAAACCATTAAAGTTTTACGGAAACTGGTTCAAATATAAAAATTGTTGATTTTTAAAAATTTGCTATTAGAAAATACTCCGAGTTAACGTGTTCGTTCGTTTTCAGTTATGTGTAATGAATCCACTCTGAATACTTTTAATCACTCATAATTTATACATATCGGAAAGTTCATGTGAATATCAATACTTATTTGTACTTATTAATCTTAATCAATATCAACGTCAATATCAACCAGTTAATTTAAAATTTCACGTATATGGTTCAAATAAATGTCCACGACATTTTCGACAGTACGGAATAACCGATTTGAATAATTTAAAAAACATTTGATTCGTATTGATAAGGAGACATAATGATTAGTTTTAGGCAAAGGCAGGACTATCCGTTTCAAAGATAAGGGGCAAAAAGTGCCAAAAACGGTAACTCAGTTGTCAAAAGAACGGAGCGTCCGATTTTGATAGTTCAAAAAACGTTTTACTCGTATTGACAAAATAAACAACTGGTAAACTTTTGAGGAAGTCAGGTCTAGCGGTTATGGACTCTCAATAAAAATAAGATAAAAAATTACCATTTGACGGTCAAAAATGTTTATTGGACAAATGTACATCAAATTATCAGATATTTTATAGAGATTTTAATATTGTGTGCACATTTTGAGTAAGTTTTTTTGGGTTCCGTACCAAGTTTTTTTTATTTTGAAGTTTTTTAAATGATTTGTATGACTAAAAAATTATGCGGTTTGTATTCGATTGCAAGGCGTATTTGCAAAAAGCAATTTTGCCGTTTCGGAGGTATGAAGCGTAAAAGGTGTAAAAACGGTTATGCAGTTTTTTGAGAGAACCGATTATCCGATTAGATTGATTCAAAAATCATTTTGCTTGAGTAGATGGTGTGCAAAAATGCATATACCGAAAATTTAGTGAAAATTAAAAAAAAATTCAAAATTTTCAAAAAAAAAATCCAAGTTTCAAAAAATTCAAATTTTCGAAATTTTTCATGCTTTTCAAATAAAAAACTAAATTTTAAAAAATTAAAAAACTAGCTGTAAGTGGCAATTAAAAAACTAGCTGTCTTAAGGCAATTAAGGCATCGTGCCTTAAGGCAAATTGCTGGAACTTCTCGTATCAAAAATTATTATTTTTTTAACATTTTTGAAAAAATTTTACTTCGAAAAAAATAAAATTTTTGAGAAACTATAAATTGGACATAAAATTACTTCTTTTTTTAAAAAAAAAATTTTTTAAAAAATATTTTTTTCTTAATTTTTTTTTTTTGAAAAAAAAATGTTTACTTTATTTTGACATATTTTGGAAGATCTAAACTTTTTTTCAAAGCAATCATACAAGAAATCAAAACGCGTAAGCGCCGTGTCGCCGTCTAACGCGTAAACATTGGTACGGAATCCATAGGAATGTAAACCAAATTTATACTTATTGTTAAAATCTCCATAAAATATCTGATAATTTGATGTGCATATGTCTAATGATCATTTTTGATCGCCAAATGGCATTTTTTTTTACTTTTTCCATTAGATCTCCGAAACCGCTAGACCTGCCTTTATGAAAATTTGATCGGTTCTTCACCTTGCCAATACAAGTAAAATGTTTGTTGAATTATTAAAATCGGACGCTCCGTTCTCTTAAAAACTAAGTTACCGTTTTTGGCACTTTTTGCTCCGTATCTTCGGAACGGCTAGACCTGCCTTCGCCAGAAACTAATCAGCACGTCTCCTTATCAATACGAATCGAATGTTCTTTGAAATATTCAAACCGGTTGATCGGTGTTCCCGAAATCATCGACAAAAATTTGTATCCGCACATACATACACACACGCGCATACACACACACATACATCCATTTTTTCTAAGGTATGCCAAAATATTCAGAAACCTTTGAAACGTCGAGAAATGCAAAAATTTTCATTTTGGATTTTTTTGCGATTTCTATAACTTGCCCTACGGGAAGTTAAAAATGATTTCTTACAATATTTTGAGAATTTTACTAAAATTATAGAAAAATCTAATGTTTTCAAAAATTTCCAAATTCTCAAAAATTTAAAAAGACGTTTTTTTTAGATTTCAAAAAATTTAAACCTCAAAAAAAAATCTAATTTATCAAAAAATTTATAAATTATCAAAAAATCTAATTTAAAAAAAATGAACTCTTGTAAAACGTACACATAAGTTGTTTATAAAATACGCCCATTACGCAATTTAAAAAGTACTTATGTATTTACAATATGTATTTATAATAAATAATCTATTTGAAAATCTTCAAAACAATTATTGATTATTTTTTCATTCCTCGAATGTTTAATTACGGTACGGAAAGTTCCAGCAGTTTGCCTTAAGACACAATGCCAAGCGCCCCACTAGTTCAATTATACAAATCGGTTGATTCATACTGGCGAAAACGTCGAGGACATTTGTTTGAACCATATAAAGTGAACTTTAAAATTAAAAATCTTGGTACAAAATCCAAGAAAAATTGCACGAAATGTGTACACAATATTAAAATCTCTATAAAATATCTGATAATTTGATGTACATATGTCCAATAAACATTTTTGACCAAATCGCATTTTTCAAACGCGCAATTAGCATTTTGGTCAAATAGCATTTTTTAAAACTTTTTTTAATTGAGAGTCTATAACCGCTGGACCTGCCTTGCCTAAAAATTAAACAGTTTTTCGTTTAGTCAATGCAAATAAAATGCTTTTGAATTATTCAAATCGGACGCTCTATTCTCTCAAAAACTGAATTACGTTTTTTGGCTTTTTGCCCGTATTTTCGAAACGGCTGAACTTGTCTTTGCTAAAAACTAATCAGCACGTCTCTTTATCAATACGAACGAAATGTTTTTTAAATTATTCAAATCGGTTATTTCATACTTTCAAAAATGTCGAAAAAATTTGTTTGAATCATATACGTAAATTTCAAAATTGAAAATCTTTGTACGGAACCAAAAAAAGTTGACACAAATTGTGTACATATTATTTAAATTTCTATAAAATATCTGATAATTTAATGTGCATATGTCCAATAATCATTTTTGACTGGCAAATGGCTGTTTTTTTTTTATTTTTTTTTATTGAAAGTCCATAACCGCTGAACCTGCCATTCCAAAAATTTGAACAGTTCTTCGTTTAGTCAATACAAAAAAAAAAGTTTTTTAAATTAGTCAAATTGGTTGATCCGTGTTCCCAAAATCGTAAACCAAAATTTGCATGCGCACACACACACACACACATACACACACACATTTTGTTGATTTCTTAGATCGTCTTGTAGAGGATGCAAAACGACACCACCCCGTAGCGATAGTCGGTGTCTTTAACGCATAGGCGGTAGACTGGGGAAGCAGGAAGACTAATGCAACAGGTAAAGCACTTTTTGAAGCCTGCACTTCACTTGATGTTGTTTTACTAAATAGCGGTGATAAGCCAACCTTTGTCAAGGGCAGTAATAGATCTTACTTTTGTTAGAAATAGCCTCGTCAGAGAAAATTGCAATTAGAAGGTATTAGATATCTATACTGCTAGTGATCACAATGTAATCACTTGAAAACTATCATCGAATACAAACATTAAAAGGCATGTAAAGATATCTAAAGCCATTGGGTGGAAAATAAAATCTTTTGATGAAAGCGGCATTAGAATAGCTTTAAATTGCAAACCTATTATTTCAGAATATGCAGATGAACATACTAGAAAGCCGATGGAGAGAACAACAGAAGCCTGTGATATCAGTAGGACTCGTAAGCATGGCATAAATTAAAGACAATCTGTGCACTGGTGGAATGAAAAACTTAGCTGTCTTCGTAAAGAATGCCATAAAAAAAGAAGAATCTCTCAGTGAGGTTATCGTTATAGTCTCACAAATTCTGCACAACTGGCAGTGGAATACAAACAGGAACGTCGGCAAATAAATAAAGTTATCAAAGATGGTGCTGGAAAGAACTTCTGGATGAAGTCGAAGAAAACCCGTGGAAAATTCCTCATAAGATTGTAATGTCTCGCCTCAAAAACCAGCCAATGCCTTCGCTAACTTGCCCACGACTATGGAATAAAATAGTTACTACTTTGTTCCGACGACAACCTAATTTAAACTACCAGGTAACACATGTAGAACTGAATAATATTCCACCTATAATACTGCAAGAACTGATGGTAGCTTGTCATCGGGTTGAAAATAGTAAGGCGCCTGGATTAGATGGATTTCCTAATATCGCCTTATAAACATCAATTATGGCATCTCCGACAATGTTTCTTAATGCCTATAAAAGGAGGGGATTTTCTACGAAAATAAAAACAGCAAAGATTAGGAATAAAACCACAAAATGAACCATCATCCTACCGTCCGATATGCATACTGAATACAGCGGGTAAAATATTTGAAAGAATAATTCACCAAAGAATAGATGCTGTAGTTGACCCACTCTTAGCAGGCAAACAGTATGGTTTTCGCCAAGGGCAATCAACTATCGATGCTATAAACTTGGTAGTTAATACCGCCAAAGAAGCAATTACTGGAACCAAATGGAAGGGGAGTGCAAAAAAGTACTGTATTGTACTTATCTAGCTACATTAGATATAAAAAATGCTTTCAATTCTGCGAACTGGGATTGCATTATGAATGTACTTTGTGACAAGAACGTGCCAGTAAACTTCTGTAAAATAATACAGACCATCAAGCTGAAGATAGAAAATCTAGAGATCACGTCAAAACTTTACATCTGTTACCTTGGCGTAATGTTTGATGCTCGATCAACAGGAAGAACACGTCAATAGTTAGGACAAGACTTGCTCGACTGATGCCTGATGTTGGAAGCCCTAAACAAACTAGAAGGATATTACGACCTTCAGTGGTTTTTCCGATGCTTACATATGGTATCTCCATATGGGCTGATGCTTACAAAACTCAAAAATCGAGTAGAATGGCAGAACTTATATATCGTCTGAGTGCTTAAAGAATTGCTTGCCCATTTTGCACAATATCAGAGGAAGCAGTGCCATTTCAGGAACTCTGCTTCTCTTAGTCTTAGCAGAGAAAAGACAAACAATTTACCATCGATGACATCAACAACTGATATAGATATATAGAATAGAAGAACAGCAGAACAGCATTGATCGATGGCAGCAACTGTGGGAGGTCGCAGTAAAGGCCAGATGAACGCATCGTCTCATTACAACCATCAAAGTCTGGCTAAATCGCAAGCATGGACTATCTTCTGCTTTTCCTAAACATAATGTTTGCTTAAATCTTATCAAGATCATGTTTCTTGACAGATGTCCTGGAGGTGGAACGTACCTAGTTCCGAAACGTTGACCGTAAATAAATAAAGAAATGTTTTTTTAAAGAACTTTTTTGTTTTTTTTTTACTTTTTGAATTCTTTGTTACGTAACCGTAACTCACATAAAGTTCAGTTTTGAAATCAAAAGTAAAACATGTTTAGTTAATATCGCAATTTTTTTGTTGTTTCCTGGTGTGATACTGTTAACAAAGAATTGCTGAATGATGACACACAATCCGTGTCGAAACGTATATTATAAATAAATATTTTGTGTTTATTTGTTTCTTTTAATTCGACGACTGGCTGAAAATCATATCAAAATATATATGTATGCATATGTATATATATATATATATATATATATATATATATATATATATATATATATATATATATATATATGAGTAAGTTTTTAAAGGGCAATACATCAAATAAAGGACAAAGATTTAGAAGTTAATCTTTAATTTTTCTAATCGTTTCGAAGTCGGATTCAATGTCATCATCGATTCAAGTTCCTATGGGTTCCGTACCAATGTTTATCCGTTAGACGGCAACGCGGCGCTTACGCGCTTTGACATTTCGTCCCTATGCAGTTAAAGCAGTACGATTGCTTTGAAAAAAAGTTCAGTATTTCCAAACTATGCCAAAATAAAAAAAACTTTCTTTTTCAAACAATTTTTTTTTGTTTTTAAAAAAAATAATTTATTTGAAGTAAATTTTTTTCAAAAATATTAATCGCTTTTAAAAAAATAATTTTTGGTACGGCAAGTTCCTGCAATTTGCCTTAAGGCACGATGCCTTAATTGCCTTAAGACAGAATTCCACTTACAGCTAGTTTTTTTATATATTATTGAGAGCTATTATGTAATATGCATTATCTTAAGTATAACTAATCACATATTAAAATTAGTTAGTAATAAGTTTAGTACCACATTTAACATTAATATCAAACTTCAAATAATCAAAATTTTAATATCAAAACTAGTATAATTCGACCTTTATTGTAACAATGTATTACTGCAGTGATTCTCAAACTTTTTTGTGTCCCGCACCACCTTAAGGTTTATACGGACTTTATAAAATTTTTAACTTTAAAAATTGTTTTGTTCCTGATAAAATAACTTGTGAGATGAAATCAATATTGAATTGTTATTGGAGCATCATAAGTAAAATTTCGGAATAAGCGATAAAACAGGAATTTAAAACTAATATTATTACTGTTTTTTTCGAAATTTATTTAATGCGATACTTAAGCATGGTGCATGCAGCACAAAGATTTAATATTAGGTTCTAACTTACTAAGCTCAAGTCTCCTCGTTGTGATATTCCAAGTCTATTTCATTTTTATCAATAAATTATACCAAATTTTTGTACATATGGATTCATTTAGGCAGTCGGTTTCAGTTTCTTCATAAAGAAACGAGTCTACTTAGTTGACATTTTCCTTTTTTGTTAAATCGTATTTTTTTATTTTAAAACGGGAACGGAATTTTTTTAATTATCAGGTTGGCAACTAAGTAAGTGCGCATTTTTGTTAGCAAATTAAAAACAATTTAGGTGTGAAATTAAATAACTTTGTTCTGTAATGTATTGACCCTAGACAATATAATAATGATTGACCATTGTATTGACCATTTTCATCGATGACCTTTCTTTTGCTATCTTCAAGAAGCATCATTATCCAACGTTTATAAAACTTCTATTTTTGTATTAGCAAAAACTGAATCAGGCACATTTTGTTACCATCATAATCAACATTATTTTTTAATTCAAGGGATTTAATCGGATTGATCATGGTCATGAGTATTTGGTGGATGTGGAGGAACATTCCAACCGAGCCCCAATAATTTTTAAACACAACCAAATTGTTTCTATTAGCCGAATCGACTATTGATTTAATTAATTTGTCCAAAACTTCAACTGGACAATCAGAGCAGCATTGAGTAAAAAATCACCAGGATGACATTTTCCGAACCAATTTTAGCATAGCTGTTTTTCAAGGCCTTGACATCATAAACAGCACCTAAACCTTTGGCAGCATTATTTTTCCCTTAACAGAAATAAAAATGCAAAATCTGTCAATTTTTTTTTTTTTGAATTTCCATTTTTCAACGAACGCCAAACGAAATCTATGCAACTGGATCATGAAAGTGTTTTCTACGAATTGACAGATAAATTTCTTACTCTGCAATAAAAAAAAAGTGTGTTTTACATTTATACTATCTCAGCAAACCTAAAGATTCGTTTAAAGCAATCTAAGAGTGAAAGCCGCACTTAGTACTATTTAAGGATACAATAAAAATTAGTTTGTATTAAATTAATTCCATATTTTGCCATAGTTAGTGAGTAAAAAACTTCATATTTTTCCGCTTTTAAAGTTTTGTTAAAACTCTGTTTGCTTCTAACTTCGCAATTACCTTTAGCAAAAAATATCACTTTTCTTGTGCATATTTCAAGTCGAGTCTTGTCACTGATCTTAAAGCACTTGTGCCAAGCTATGTGACTTCGACTTCGTTTAGCTAATTTTTTGCTAATTTTCGTAAATTTGTGAATGGAAATTTAAAATAATTAGTGAATGGCTATTTCAACCTTCAGAATTTTCGTATTCCGCAACATTCTTTTAGTGTTTCGTAATTCTTAATTTCTTTTCATAATGTTTAGTTTTATGTAAGCAGTTTTACCGCATGTATCATTCTCAGATATTTAATGGGTAAATGTAATTTTATTATAATGTAATAAAGACAATTCAAATTGAAGGTAAACTCTTCAAAAAGTTAGGTTTACCCGGGAGAAAAAATATAACTGCGGCACAAATATTGCTTCTAGAAAATCCAGGAAAGCAAGGTTGGAAACTAAGACTGTCCCGGCCACACCGGGACACCTTCAATTAGATAAATTAGGTTTTTGTTATAGTTTACCGATACCAAACAAATTTTTTAAATTGTCCCCCTAAATTTACAAATTGCCCCCCCCCCTCCCGGTGGGGCGTGCATTCCCACGTTAAGAATCACTGTATTACTGTAATTAATATAAAGTTTTATATTAATGTTAGATTAGATACTAAACTTATTAATAATTAATTTTAATGTGGGATCTGTTATGCTTAAAATATTGCATGTTACATAATACATCTCAATAACATTTATTTTGTCACTTTGGAACGAATGCCCTATAACACCACACGCAATGCCAAGCTGTATTTGCGTTTTCTTTTATTATTTGCGGATTATTTTGCTGTCTTGGAACGTATCCCCTATTATCACATATAAAATGCCATCCTGTAATTGCTGATTCTTTATTTGCGGCTTTTTTTTAAGGAACGTATCCCCCGCGAATGATGAGGTTTTTCTGTATATATATATACAGTGGCGTCGGAAGCAAATTTTTGATGGGTGGGCTCGTTTTTTTATTTTTTGATAGACAGGCAGTGGCTTCGTTTTTTTTTTAGACATATTAGCCCATATAATTTTTTGAGATTGAATGTCCTTTTATCATTTCTATCTTAAACTCCAAAGAGTAAATACATAGTTTCGACAACTTGTTAAGTTATCATGGTTATTATTAGTGTGTTTTACAAATTGGGATGTTAAAAAATATATATCTTATCAATGTGCACATACTCATACCATGGATTAATAATGGTTTCATATGCTATATTAGGATACAAAATTTTAATTTGATTACCACTGAATGATGGCTAAGATGCTAGCCGAAACGTATGAATTTTAAATAAATAAACTTTTAAAAAAAACTCTCATACTATTTTTATTGATGTTACGCCCGAATATTAAACTCAAATTAAACATATCAACATCAAATTCAAGACTATTTAATAAATATATATACTCGTATATATATATATATATATATATATATGTGTGTATATATATAATTTATTTATTTAAAATCCATACGTTTCGGCTTAGCCTTCATTCAGTGGCAATCAATTTAACTATAAAAATTAAAACTAAATAATATGTAAGAAATTTCATAGAAAAACAATAATAATAATAATAATAATAATAAAAACACAAGTTTGTATCCTAATATAACATATGAAAACACTATTAATCCATGGCATGAGTATGTGCACATTGATAAAATATACATTATTTAACATCACAGATGGTAAAACACACAAATAAACATGATAACTTGACAAGTTGTCGATAGAAATATTTAAGATAGAAATGTCACATTTTTTCTTGAAGCAGTTTTTTGCATGTGTTTAAATTTTACGGGAAATTTAACACTTTCCACTCGGGAGTCGGACTGCTAGTCAGTCAGTACGCTGCGCTCGGAATATTATAGTGCTATACTTATCTCTCAATAGTGCAGTAAACGGAGAGGAAAAAAGGGTATAACCTCTGTATTTTTTTACTGTGCTTCGAATTGAATGAAATTTTGGAATTAGGTTCATCTTATACTCAAGTTCAAAAGTGAAAACAATTCGGGTTGCGCCATCACCCCCCGGGGGTATGACACCTCTTCTCAATTGTGTAATTACATTTTTTCAAAATAACGTCCGAAATCGATAGAAGAACTAATTATAAGAAAAAAATGTATTTTATAGTTTTTCAAAAAACTAATACTTTTCAAGTTACTGGCCACTAAAGATTCATATATTTTTGGCGTTTTTCTTCGTTTTTTGCAAATATCTCCTAAAATATACATTTTAACGAAAATCATGTAATGAACAAAATAATGTCAATAAAATCTTAATAAATTGGTATTACATAAAGAGTTCTAGGAAAAATATTAAGCAAGATTTGAAAGAGCAAAGTCGTTTTTATTTCGTTCAAGATTTAATTGTTGTATTTAAAGCCATCTAGTGTCGAGGTTTTACATTTTATGCATTTCAGCGAAATTGATTTTTATAGTGCTCAACATAAGCTTTAAAATGAGTGCTGTTACAAGTTTTTTGCGTGTAAAATGAGTGAGCTATCATGCAAATAAGAAGCATATACGAAGTTTTTTTCTTTTAAATCATATGGTTTGATGAGCGCCATTTCAACCAGAATTAAAATAATTCACATTACATCTAGAATTCACTTCATTATAGACATCTTGATAGATTCTAGCAGATTCACTACTTTGGTACAAACTATTTTCAGAAAACTCACGATTTTATAAAAGCTTTTTTTCCATTTTTTTTTAAATCGAAATTATTTTCCTGATATCTCAAAAAGAATAAAAGATACGTATAAAAGCATACAGATAAAAATCAAAGGAATCTTTCTGGCTTATTATTGGTTTTTATTATTTTTCTTTCACACAAAAATTGACAGAGTTCTGAATGTTTAAAGACTGCGCGGCCGCGCAAATTGAAAAAAAAAGTTTCGTTAAAAGAAGAAAAACGCCAAAAATATATGAATCTTTACTGGCCAGTAACTTTAAAAGTATTAGTTTTTTTGAAAAACTATAGAAGACATTTTTTTCTTATAATTAGTTCTTCTATCGATTTCCGATGTTATTTTGAAAAAATGTAATTACACAATTGAGAAGGGGTGTCGTCCCCACGGGGGGTGGTGGCGGAACCCGAATTGTTTTCACTTTTGAACTTGAGGGTAAGATGAACCTAATTCCAAAATTTCATGAAATTCGGAGCACAGTAAAAAAATTCAGACCTAAAACGCTCCGTTTACTGCACTACAACTCGGAATTTTTTTTTTTATCGGATTTTTTCAAAATGTGGTTATATTGCTTTTAAATATAGTTATTATGATAATAAAACAGAAAATTTTGAAACTTAAAAAAAATTGCACTCAAAACCATGCTATATTGTTTAAAAAATCATTTCTTCACAGATCTTTATTAGAATATTATGGGGATCATGGCCTAAAAAATTAATTTTGTTATATATTTATTTATAAAATTAATAAATCAATCAATAAATGAATGTAATAGTAAATTAATTTAAAAAAAAATAAAAAAAAATAATTGTACGTTTTATAATAATTGGCGGCACCCGAGCGGAACGGTAAAACATATCATGCCGCCGGAGCGGCATCCGAGTCGAAAGGGTTAAAAAGCGATGGGATTTTGTCATTTTTTAAGAAATTTTGACACGCTATTAAGGAACCACGTGTTTGTTTCGTTCAGGACTGTAGTGTCGAAGCGTTTGTTTATGACTTTGTCGTTATGCAATTGCAAAAACAACTCCTCAGCGAATATTCTTTTAAGTTCTCTTCAAAATGTAAAATTTTTGGGTTGAAACAATCTATATTATGATTTAAGTTAATATGCTCAGTTAACATCGTCTTAAATTGCTTGGGATTTTTTGAGTTATTTTTATGTTGATGAAGGCGTTTACTCAGGTTTTGACTAGTTTCTCCGATATGAAAAAGATCACAATAAGAGCAATTAATCTGATATACCAAGTTCCTGAGGCAGTCAAAATTAAACTTAGATTTAATTTGTGTAAAAATTGAACTAAGGGTTGTATCGCAATTACATACCAACAAAATGCCACATTGACGAAACAGTTTTTTTTTCACGAAGAATACGAATCTTTTACATATGGTAGGCAAATGACACCAGTATATGACTCCAAGTCTAAACGGTTTTTATGGTCGGTGAGGTCGTTTTGTTTGTGAAAAGGTAGTTGCGTCTGTTATTTATGACTGAGTTAATTATGTTTGTAAGGTAAGAGTTATTTTTAGTGTGCTTATTACCAGGTCAATGTTGGTGTCCCAGAAATTTTTGTAGTATAGCGTGGTCTGTTAAATTTATTATTGTTGCTATTTTTATTGGTGTAACGGCCGACTTTTTAATTCAAATTAAACATTATATCAACATCAAATTCAAGACTATTCAAATATATATATATATATATATATATATATATATATATATATATATAGTGATGAGTTATTTCGATTCGGGCAGTAACACCTAGTTAAAAAACTAAAGCAGTTGTAAAAATTTTGTTTAGCCATACGTTTCGGTCTTCTTCGAAACCGTCATTCAGTGGAACAACTTAAAGATTTTATAAAAATGTAGAAGGAAAATGATATGAAATTATAGACTTATACATAAATACTTACAGAAAATTAATAGCACAAAAATACACTACACTATTACACAGTAATAAACCAAGCTATTAATAATTGGAAAATTTAAAACTAGTGATTTTTGACAATTTAGTTTTTTTATTTGGTGTCACTTCCCGAAACAAAATAACTCATCAAAATATATATCAACACCAAAATCACATACTTCAAAAAAAAACACACACACACATATATAATAGGTTGTCAAATATCTCCCTTCCGCCTTTTTGTATTATAAACGAAGAGCAAAAAAGCGGAAGGGAGATATTTGACAACCTAATATACGAGTATATATATATATATATATATATATATATATATATATATAATTGTTTAATATTAACAAAACAGCACTCAGATTTGTTTAACACAACTTTATTTTATGATTACAGACGTTTCGAGACCATGGTGTGTCTTATCTTCCGGAATGAACATTGAGAAATTGATATATACTAGGAAAAAATGACAGAAATTGTAAAAAGAACTATAGATACAAGTATTATAATAAAACCAACAAAAACAAGTAAAACTAAATAGATAGACAGACATAAGAAATGAAGGTAAAAAGAAATATATAAAATCATACAAAAGCACAATACACATACATAAATATACATATACACAATGCATATATATATAAATATATATATATATATATATATATATATATATATACTAGCAAACCAGGCAAACTCCGTTTCACCACCAGATGGTTTCATTTTATGTAACATTTCGTTTGGTGATTAAAAGATGAAGAAAAAAATTATCTACTGTTGAAATTGAATAAAAATTTGCTTAATACACGTGATTGATTTGATGGTTTCCAATTGAAATGTTACGAAACGAATAACTTTTTTTTTACTTTTTTGCACAATTTCACAGTGAACACAATGCCGGTTTGTCACATGAAATTAACTGAGCAGAGAACAATGAGTAGCTGTCAAACAAATGAGTAGCAGTCAAACAAAAAATATTTGTTTGTAGTACATGCTAAGTATCAGAGATGACGCTGCATGTGAAAAAAGGAAAAGTGTTTTCCGCATTTCTGATGAAATCTTTCTTCAATTTTCTTTGCTATAAACCTCACGGAGTCCGAGACCTTTCCAACGAATGTAAAATCGTCGAAATCGGTTCGCGCGTTCTGGAGTTATATCGACAGGAAGGAAAACCCGACTTATTTTTATATAATAGACTAACAAACCCGACAAACTCTGTTTCGCCACCAGATGGTTTCGTGAGAAAGATGAAGAATTTTTTGTTTGTTTTATATTTGAAAAGGAAAAATGTGATTTTATTATACAACAGTAATGAATTTATTTCGATTACAAAAATGAAGTGTTTTTAGTTGGACTTCTCTAAGTAAATGAAAGTGAATCCGCAAATTATCCGTTTCATTGAAGTGCTTTTTGGTAAACCACATTTTTTGGTCTGACGTTAACACAAACAAAGCGGATGGTTTTCCAACTCGTGAATAGGCAACGTATAACTGCCCATGTGAAAAACAATGATTTTCTAAATAATCTATTTGGAATTCATCCCACAAACACTAAGCGATTGCCCTTGCGATTTGTTATTGCGAACGCAAGGCGAACTGGAAATTGCAATCGTTTGAAGTCAAACGGAAGACCAGTCGGAATCATTGGTATGTCACCAAATCGACAGCAATTTTTGATTTAATTGTGAAATTCAGTGCGTGTACATCATTATTCTTTGCGGCAAGAATTGCTCGTTGACTTAACCAAGCATAATTCTGATAATTCTCACTAATGTCATTACTCTAATTTTTATTAACGGTGCGTGAAGTTCCAGCAGCTTGCATTAAGGCACGATGCCATGCACAACTAATTTTCTTAGCTATAAACCTTGCAGAGCTCGAGACCTTTCCAACAAATGCAAAATTGTCGAAATCGGTTTGTGCGTTCTGGAGTTATAACGTCAGGAAGGAAAACCCGACTTATTTTTATATATATGTAGATAATCTATTTGAAATTATTTAAAACAATTGTTGATTATTTTCATTACTCAAATTTTTAATTACGGTGCGTGAAGTTCCAGCAATTTGCATTAGGGCACGATGCCATGCACCACTAATTTTCTTAGTTATAAACCTTGCAGAGCCTGAGACCTTTCCAACGAATGCAAAATTGTCGAAATCGGTTCGTACGTTCTGGAGTTATTTCGTCAGGAAGGAAAACCCGACTTATTTTTATATATATAGAAGATATATATATATATATATATATATATATATATATATATATATGTAATAGAATATATTTTGCACGAACTTGTTAGTTAATGCGTTTTACTCCGAGGCAATAATGACACATGTGCATTGAAAATTTGAAGAGACTGTTTGTGAAGTAGTCGGCGGGTTTTTTACAATCATTGTTTCAAAGTATGTATGAATAAGACTAAGACTCAAAGTTCGGGATCGTTCAGCATAAGAAACGTTAACAGGTTTGGAATTTAGCTAGTTAAAAAGAAACAAATATGGAAATAGTATTATCACCTGATAATTTTCACAGAGTAAGGAGGTATCAATCCTTTTATTATTGCAAGATTTATTAATGCTGATGAAACAGGACTCAGCAAATCGTTTCTGAATGATGCTCCGTTCGTGATGAAGTATGCTAGCATTATAAAAGTTAAAATAATGTTTGAAT
This sequence comes from Ctenocephalides felis, assembly GCF_003426905.1. NCBI lineage: Eukaryota > Metazoa > Arthropoda > Insecta > Siphonaptera > Pulicidae > Ctenocephalides > Ctenocephalides felis. The sequence goes on from NW_020538040.1 coordinate 112,316,439, forward strand.
ATTTTAATATGGTCTGTAATCATGGTTTGATTTTGTCGCAATTTTTTTGAGTTATTATCATGTTGTTTCAACCTTTTGATTAAATTCTGCCCAGTTTCACCTATGTGGATGGAATCACAATCATTGCAAATTAACTTCTTTTAATACACACACAAATATCTATATATATATATATATATATATATATATACATATATATACAAAACAAGTTTCAACCCATATTTTATCATTACAGAAAAAAACAATTTTATATTTGAACATTTATTGGTATGACTATTAATAAAGTACATGCTATTCCTTGGTATTTTGATCATGTACAGTAGCAAATCTTATTGTTTCGTTAAAAGTGATAACCGTGATGTCCGTGGGAATGTACAGTCGGTCCAGTTTTAGAAACGACTGCATTGAAACCGTCTCTGTCGTTGGCTGCATATTTAACGGTGCGTACGGAACCATCAGGTTCAACCAATGAGTATTGACCTAAGATATAACAATGATTATTTCAAACATATAAAATATTTTTATATTTCGAAAATTTCTACTTGTATGTCACCTTTTACTACGTCACCATCACGAACTTCATGTTGTGATTTGACATCTCCGGTATGGTGGTCGTTTACACCATATTGGAATGAGTATTGGGGATAAGTCTACAAAAATAAATAAAGATCAAATTATTACAGAAATTTATGTATTGTACATAATTTCAAACTTACGTTATGATAATCTTGTCCTTGTGCGTAGGCATTGTGACCATAGTTCAAGCCATGTCCTGAGTAAACTAATTCATGGCTGGCGTGGTTAAGGCCATGACCAGTATATCCATGAGCGTAGTGGTTGTTGTGGTTTACTAGATTTGAGTAACTTTGGGCGCCATATCCATATCCATGTTCTTGAGCAGCATAGTTTTGGTACTCATGGTGCCTATAATTGTGGTGCCCATAGCCAAGGTTTCCGTAATTATGATATCTAACCGGTGAGTCGTGAGACACCGTTGAGTAGCTCACAGCTGATCCTCCATGACTATAAGCGCTTACTACTACCAGCGAGGCACAAAGAACAATAACCTTAAATTTTATGAGTAACAAATTTTAATCACGCAACTATATAGTAAATAATTGTTTTTTAATCGTATTTAAATCAATAAAATGGTAACAAATCTTTTAAATATATTATAAACTTATATATTCACCTTTACGAATGTCATGCTTAACACTATTTTGATTGGCTGTCAATTGATATTTTTTCATGATATTCTCAACTTTTATACAAAATTTTGATGAGCCAGTCTGCTAAATAGTTCGGAACGAGTGGCAAGGTCGCGGTTGATAGGCGCTAACCCCGCAATAAATTCATCATGTGAATTTCTCAATGATTTTGTTTTATCTATGTGTTATGAGGTTTGCATAATATTTTATTATCGGCATTCTCTTAAAAGACATATATCGTATATAAACCCACAATGTTATGAAAATGTATCAGTATAGTTAAATTATTATACAAAATCAACATGGCATTTATTAAGGTTAATAAACATTCAATTTAGCATTTGACATTATTTGTCATTTAATTAAATGGTATCTCATAAGATTAGTTTTACATTTCATAATAATATTAATATTAATTTAGGTTATTACACTTTTTGCATTATTGGCGGTTATAAGCGCTTATGGTCATGAAGAATCTCTGAGCGACGTGCTAATTGTGTGTCATCTTTTATGCCATGAAAAGCGATGGATCAGTATTTAGTATATTTATTATAATATAAATAAATGAAATTGTTATTGCATATTTAAAAAAACAAACTTTATCGTCTTTATAACGTTATATGTTTATGTTCTAGCGCCACCTCCCTATTATTATACCTATTTTAACAGTTGATCAATGAAATTATATAAAAATTTAACTTAATTTTTAAATATTTTTTAATAATTTTGAATTTAGTACGCCAAAAATTACACATAATCCAAAAGCGCATAGAATACATTGCTTTTAAATATATTTAGAAGATCTAGGCGATTCGCTCATTCGGGTGCTCATAATGAAATTGTTGTCTTCTATCGTCGTCGCACTACTGAACTGTTTTTAAATTCTTATATTCAATTCAAACTTTTTAGGACACCAAAAAATTTCAGCATGTTCATTATTGCTTGCAAAAATATTTTTAAATTTTCAAATATTTCTAACGCATGTGTAATAATAATATTTGGACTTTGAAACATTTTGCTTATTTATTTTAGGTATTTTACATATGTGATTTATTCTATTGAGCAAATCATTAAAAGCAAAAAAAAAATCTAGCCTTTCATTATTAAACATAACACTGATTCTTCATATTGGATTATTTCAATTCAATTATATAATTATATAAAATTTCTAAAATTGCATCATGAACTTCTCCTAATTGATATCTAATCGAATGCAATGATGCCATGCATAAGATATCTATATGAATGCAATACATGCAAAAAATGGAAGCTTACACCTTATGGTACCCACCCACTAGGCAACCAGGCATCCGAGCAATTTATGACAAAATGACCAATAAATGCCCAGTTGTAAAATTTTTCGGTGTCCCAGACAATCGAATAAAATTTCATTCATTTTTCTTGAACAAATTAACAATTAATATATTTATGTAAGGAAATTCCCCACTGGGGGAATTTCTAAAGGCCCTGTACCCAAGGTTCAGATTGGTTATTAGAAATAATACAAAAAAAAAAAATCTTGAACATTGAATATATTTCGAACGTGTAATGAGATAAAATCGACTTTTGTTGTAAGTTTTAGTTCACTTTCATTTGATTTAAACATTGATTCTTATACTTATATTAAAGTTTTTTATTTAACATTAATGTTGTACATTTGCAGAAGATGAATACGGAATTAATTCAATGATAGCAGTTGGATAACAAAATATTCACGTTTTTCATTATATTAGCGCCTAATTTTAATCTGAAACATGGCCTTAATCTTGGAATATACGTCTACATTCACAATAATGCCCATAACAAGAAAGGGTCGTGCAATGTGATTTGAATTCTACATTATGTTAAAATAAATATGGACACATATTTTACCCACAGCAATTTTTAAAAATATATTTTTGTAGTTTATGAAAAAAGGTATCGTTTCGGATCATTTTATTACTATGGTCTCATAAAATTGGCAAAATATTCAGGTAAATCTGGTTGCTCCGATTTCCGCCAGAAACGCAAAAATCATTTTGATTGCATGAACTATTAATTTTTGTTATTTTACTACGGCAATTTTTAAAAATATATTTTTGTAGTTTATGAAAAAAGGTATCGTTTCGGATCATTTTATTACTTTGGTCTCATAAAATTGGCAAAATATTCAGGTAAATCTGGTTGCTCCGATTTCCGCCAGAAACGCGAAAATCATTTCGATTGCATGAACTATTAATTTTTGTCATTTTACTACGGATCTTCATAAAAATCTTCAACGCGGGTGCTAACGATTCTTTTGTACTTTTAATTTTTTCATAATGCTTGTTGAAACATATAATAGGTGATGTCTTGCGAAATCGAAAATATTGCTCATGACATCATGTTTCATTTCTATTTTGTATCTGCCTCTTGCTCATTCCATAATGAATAATAATAAATCCGCCGATTGCTTCCATAATAAATTGCCTAGTTGATAGGCACCATTAAAAGGCGCCAACACGCGATTCGGATTTCAAAATTATAATATAGTTTTTTCAACATCAATCAAGAAATATGTAATTTCTTTGCATCACTTACTAATCTTTGGACAATTATTTTAAAATACGTTCAAAATTTAACGTTAAAAAAGGAAAGTAAAGATATCAATTAGTAGAAGTTTACGATGCAATTTTGGATGTTTTATATAATGAAAAATTCATTTGAAATAATCCAACACGAAAAGCCAGTATTATATTTAATAATGATTTTTTTTGCTTTTAATAATTTGCTCAATGAAATAAATCGCATGAAATACCCAAAATAAATTAGTAAAACATTTCATAACCCAAATATTATTATTACACATGCGTTAGAAATATTTAAAAATTTAAAAATATTATTGCAAGCAATAATGAACATACAGGAATTTTTTGATGTTCTAAAGAGTTTGAATTGAAAATAAGAATTTAAAAATATTTCGGTAGTGCGACAACGATAGAAGATAAGAATCATTTGATTAATATCACTCGAATGCGCGAATCGTCTCGATCTTCTAAATGTATTTAAAATTTATGTATTTTATGCTCTTTTGGATTATGTGTAATTTTTTGTGTACTTAAACCAACCAAACAATTATTAAAAAGTATTTGAAAAAATTAACGTAAATGTTTATATAATTGTATTGATCAACTGTTAAACAGGTAAAATAATAGCGGGGTGCTAGAACATCAACATATAACAATTACGTTATAAAGGCGATAAAGTTTAAATTTTTACATATACAATAACAAATTACCCATGTAGAAATTAATATCGGTACAATATATTACCAATATCGGTTTTCTGTGGCCGTGATTGCCTATATTGCAAAAATATCGGCGAACGTCGGTTCTGTGATGATGTCAACTAATCGATCAGGCCAACGTCAGCTGATATTGAGGCAATAATCTCTATAAATGGCCTTGTCCAATATTGGTCTCAAACTAAAATAGAAATATTGATGCAATATTTTTTATCATCGGCTAATAAATATTGTCCCCAAATAGAAGAATAAATATTGATGCAATATTTTTTTATCATCGACTGATAAATATTGTCTTCAAACTAAAATAGAAATATTGATGCAATATTTTTTATTATCGGCTGATAAATATTGTCCTCAAAATAAAATAGAAATATTGATGCAATATTTTTTTATTATGGGCTGATAAATATTGTCCTCAAACTAAAATATAAATATTGATGCAATATTTTTTTATCATCGGCTACAAAATATTGTTCCCAAAGTGAAATATAAATATTGATGCAATATTTTTTATCATCGGCTGATAAATATAGTTCACAAATTGAAATAAAAATATTGATGCAACATTTTTTATCATCGACTGATAAATATTGTCCACAAATTGAAATGAAATTATTGATGCAACATTTTTTATCATCAGGTACAAAATATTGTCATCAAATTGAAAAATAAATATTTATGCAATATTTTTTATCATAAGCTAATAAATATTGTCCTCAAAATAAAAAATGAATATTGATGCAACATTTTTTATAATTGACTATTAAATATTGTTTGCATGTTATGATATATATGGCTGTAAATATTTAACCATGTAATTATTCACCCTTACAAATTAAAAGGTAAAAGATACGTAAAAAGTTTATTCGGACGAAAGATGCGGAATAAAATTACGAATAAAATGATATATAATTCAATATGTGTGTTCGTATAATTATTTTCAGATTTTTCAATTTTTCTTGAATTTTAGCACTGCAACTCGCCCATAGGCCAAACCGTTTGAAATACTAAGTTGTGATATGTGGAAGAAAAACTAAGAATTTTGAGACAATTCTAATGATGTATAATACTTTATACGGTTTCTTTATGAAAACCTCAAATGTTGAGAATAGTATAAAAATTCAGTTTTCCTTTCATTATAAAAAAGTTATAAATGTTACAGGGTAATTTATTTTAAATACTGTCCGATATATATAAAACTAATTGAAAACTTCAATTGTATTTACTCATGCAATTATAAAATAAAAAAATAATAATAAAGGGACTGGGATTTGAACCCCAAAATCAAAATTAAAACGCTCTGACGTTAACCATTACACCACGAAGATATACAATGGTATTGTAGCAACTCACTATCTTGTATTGCAGGTATAGGATTCTAGAACTTTCTATGAACTTCTATGCATGACGCATGCCACAAGAAGCGCCGCGCGTCACACGGCGTCCTTAGCCTTTAATGCAAAATTGTTAATTATAGTATGTTTTAAGATACTAGTTTTGCTGGAAATAATCGAATAATATTTTCAGTTATGTGTAATGTGTAATAGTGTTATAGTGTACATTGTTTTCTAATGTGTGTAATGTGCATTGGTGCGAAATATATACCACAAACAAGTTTGGTTAAGTAAGCATTGTCTCTGAAAAATATACAATATTTCATTTCTTTGTTGTTACTTTGGATTAAAATACAAAGGTTTGAAAGTTCAACTTAATTTTATGTCATCTGATTTGATTTGGGATGGATAGATTAAGTAATAAGTTATGTATATCTAACATAACCTTAGTTTTAATAGACGAATTCTTTTTACTATTGGTGAGTATAATACTTAATTATGCATTTATGCGTTGTAACTAATAGCTATTTATTTTTAGAATAATTACTGCTAACTACATTATTATTAGTATCTCTAATAAATAATCGGAAACGAGCTATTCGAAATGTCAAAATTTGCAAGTTTTCAATAAAAATGGTAAGAAATGCAAGATAATTTTATTTTTCTCACTAAGGATTTTTATATTGATCAGGAGTTTAAACACATTGAGAAATCAGTTGTACATATTACGTGAAATATAATAAAATATAACATAATAAAATATAACATAACCTAATCTTTTTGAGTGAAGACATACTGCACTTTCATATTTATAAAAGGTAAGACAATACTTGTTATAATATAATTATATGTCTCTGCATTTAAAACATATTCTTATTTATTTTCAGGTAATATTGTTGTAAGCGCAGAAAATAGAGAAACTGGTTTGCTTAGTAGTAAAATGTTATCGAAAAGTTTTTCATCAAAAGTTTGTAACTAAATAAGTTATAGAAAGGAAAGATATAAATTTTGACAGAATAGTCATAATGTTTAATTATAATAAATGCAATGTGGAATGTCAATAAATCTGTACATTTGCATAGCAAGATTTTAGACTATGATATGAAGTCATTATTTTTTAAGGTAAAAGTAGAGTCGAGTGCATTTTACAATCTCATTTTAACGCTTTCATAAATTATTCATATTGATAATATATAATGATATATTATAAATTTATTAACAAGGAATATGAGGTTTCAGATGACAATACAAACTTGGACAAAAATATTTTGGGGTTATGATTGAAAATGTTTCCCAGTCACTGTTCTAGACGATGAAATAAATATTTCATAATGGATAATAAATATATTAACAACAAATAAAATATGTTCAGATGCTGTGAAATGTTTTATCGAGTGATGATGTTATAAATAGTTAAGTTAATTTGCATTTATTACTTTTATTACTTTACCTACCTTACATTTGATATATATCACGTAAATTATAATCGAATAATTATTCGATTATAATTTACTTGATATATATCAAATGTAAGGTAGGTTTTCCAATGACTGTTCTAGACGATGAAATAAATATTTCATAATGGATAATAAATATATTAACAACAAATAAAATATGTTCAGATGCTGTGAAATGTTTTATCGAGTGATGATGTTATAAATAGTTAAGTTAATTTGCATTTATTACTTTTATTACTTTACCTACCTTACATTTGATATATATCACGTAAATTATAATCGAATAATTATTCGATTATAATTTACTTGATATATATCAAATGTAAGGTAGGTTTTCCAATGACTGTTCTAGACGATGAAATAAATATTTCATAATGGATAATAAATATATTAACAACAAATAAAATATGTTCAGATGCTGTGAAATGTTTTATCGAGTGATGATGTTATAAATAGGAAAGTTTATTTGCTTTTGTTATTGTTATAAAAAAAGTTTACTTGATATGTATTATTAAATATCTATTAAAAAAATAATCAATATTTATGACACTTTTGTGTTTTATAAATAATCATATTTTTAATGCAGTTATATATTTGTATCATTGTTTATATTTAATAAATGAATTTCCACAAAAACATTCTTAATAAATTTACGTATATGTTCATTTCAGAAATAAATAAATAAATTTCAGGTGTTTTATTGTTAAATAAATGACATTGATTTATGCGTTAAATTATTTCAACTTCAAATCTTCAAATATTTGTGTAATATTTCAACATCAGTTATAAGTTTCAGAATAATTTAATAATTCAATAATTAATAATTCAAAATGTTCACCAGCGCTCTGTCTAATTGTATATTACCTTACCAACATTCAACAATTTGTAGGCAACATTGGTTCCAAATTTCCAAATATATACCAATATAGACCAATGTTGGTTTACCTATATGGCCTCAATATAAAAAATGTTCAATTTTTATGACCAGCCGATATTGGTTTCAAATTTGACCAATGTAGATTTTATATTGCTTGTAGATTCAGACCATATTAATTTCTACATGGGTAATTTCTACATATCATATTAAATAAACTAAATACAGCTCCATCCTGCTTTATCGCATAAAAGATGACACACAAAAACACGACGCTGAGCGAAGGCTGCGGTTCCTTTTATTTTAAGTATTCGGTATAATAATAAGTATTTGGCAGATTAATTCGGCTGCGGTTCCTTTTATTTTAAGTATTCGGTGTAATAATAGTATTCGGCAGAATAATAATATAGGTGATGGATTTTCCGATTACCGAATAGTAACGGACAATTATTTCACAATCAAACCTGTAGTTAAAATTTTGAAAGAACAATTTGTCTAAAGTTAAGTAAAGTATTTCAACTATTTTATTAATTGAAATCATTATAGTACTTTGTAACACTATTTACAAGATATTAAAATACTTAAAAGGCAGGATTTGAAATAATGCCTCAAATCCAAAATATTTTTGGTACAAAATAGTTTTCATTTCTTTATAAATAAATCACATTTCCTATACATGTTATTCTGAATGTAAAAGTTAAGAATAGTTTGTCGATTTTGTTATATAAACTCACCAATGATGTCCGTGTTGTCAAAGGGTATGTACAGTAGGTCCAGCTTTAGAAACAACTGCAATGAAACCATCTCTGTCGTTGGCTGCATATTTAACTGTGCGTACGGGACCATCAGGTTCAACTAAAGAATATTGACCTGGAATATATTATTATGGATTTCAAACATAAAATATTTTCCAGGCCACAATTATAAACATTATGTTACGAACTTAATGTTGTAATTTGACGTCTCCGGTATGGTGGTCGTTGACATCATATTGGTATTGGGGATGAGTCTACAAAAATGTATAAACGTCAAAGTGTTAATAGCTTAATAGGTTATAATTGCCTATATTTCGAGTAAAGGAGAATTTTTAATACGAACATGTTATCCGAATTATAGAGACAACAGCAGAAAAGAATATAAAGAAATTTAAGATCACAAAGAGAACGTTATTTATACCCTCCGTATGGTGGGATCAAGAATGCGACGCACTCATATCTAGAAGAAAAAAAGCATACCGCAAACTACGCATGCAGTACAACTATGAAAACTATATCAACTTCCAAAAAATAAACGCTCTGACAAAAAGACTTTTAAAAAATAAAAAAAAGCAAAAATGGATTGAATTTATTAGCTCAATAAATAAAAATACAAATACTACTTTAATATGGAACAAGATTAAATTGCTAAATAATAAAAATAATATAATAAATACAGCAAAAACAATACCTGTAGACTTGGGACAAGATATTCATAAAAAACTTTACTCCTGATTTTGCCGAAAATAAACAAATAGAGATAGAAAAAAAATCAGATGAGAACAACGAATTAATTGTACCATTTACTTTAAAAGAAATGGAAAAGGCGTTAAAAAAAAACTTTGTCCCCGGATTTGACCAAATTAATTATAAAATGATTAAAGAGTCTCACTAACCAGTACCAAATGGAGTGCTCATCCAGGAGCATGTCTGTTACTATATAAAAATTTGATAAGGTCACAGCTAGATTACGGATGCTTCATTTATGGTGCTTTGAGGCAAAAAGAAAAATATCAACTAGACAAAATTCAATACTCAGGATCTGTCTAGGAGCCATCCGCTCTACCCCAATAAACGCTCTACTGACTGAAGCAGGTGAAACACCGCTCGATATAAGAAGTCGTTTATTGGCTAAAAGATTTTTAGATGCCATAATATTCCAAGGCAACTAGAAGAATTGGCGAGATTACATATAACTAAACCATATTAGACAAACAGACCTACTCCCCCTTTAATAACAAGCTTTTATGACCTAAAACCGTATGATAAATATGTAAAAATTTGCGAAATCAAGTCTTATTATCAATTTCCACAATATTTTTCATATGAAAATTCCTACGCCAAAACAGAGGCCAACTTAGTAGTAGAATTTATTAAAAATAAACAAATAAAAAATTGTGAATTTGAAAATAAAGTAAACTCAAAATGGCCCGATCACCTTCCCATATACGAGGTGTGTTCAAAAAGTACCCGGAAATACTAATAATTAAATTTCGCGGGTCTGGAGTGTCTGATTGTCAAAATTTTTTTTTTATTGTGTTGGTATACATGCCCCTAAAGTATGATAAAATTTTCAGCTATATTCACTGTTTACTTTGTCTGTGGTAGTCGCTAAGGTTCGACGTGTTTTTCTGAGCTCGGCGATTTTTACAATGGAAGAATTGAAAAGTCAAAGAATTTGTATTAAATTTTGCGTAAAAAATGAAATAAAGTGTTGCAAAGTGCAAAAATTCACCAGATATGGCTTCGTGTGACTTTTTCCTATTCCCAAAGTTGAAGAGACCCATGAAAGGACGGCGGTTTTCCTCGATTGAAGAAAATCGCTGAGAGTGCTCAAGGACATATCAAAAAGTGAATATCAAGGGTGCTTCGAAAATTGGAAAAAACGCTGGCATAAGTGTATTATATCTGGGGGGGGGACTACTTTGAAGGGGACCACATTAATGTAGACGAATAAATACAGATGGTATAAAATCTCGTATACAGATGGTTCAAAAATGGAAGATGGAACTGGATGTGCAATTTATATATACCTAATCACAAATATAGGAAAAAATTTAAATTACCAAAATTTGCCTTCATCTTTATAGCGGAGCTGATGGCATTACATGTAGCAACAAAATATGTTAGAGACCAAAATGTAAATAAATCGATCATTTTCAGTGATAGCAAATCGAGCCTAATCGCAATAAACAATCCAAGCAAGCATACAAATATATTGATATATGAAATTATAAACAATCTCAACGAAAGAAATGTAGGAGAAAAGTCAATGATCTTAGTATGGCTTAAAGGACATGCAAATATAAATGGTAACGAGATAGTAGATGCGTTAGCAAAAGAAGCTTGCCATAGCGGCGAAGATTGTGACAAAATTCCATCCTTAGAATTAAATAACGTAATCAAACAACAGTGTATAGAAGGATGACAAACATTATTTGCAGAATCGACAAAAACAAAAGGCATCACATACGCATTAACAAAGAATAAGGTATCGCACAATACATGGTTTGAAAACGTGGACAAAAGTAGAATTTTTATCTCGGTTATCTGTAGACTGAGATTTGGACACACCTTCTGCAAGAACCACTTGAAAAGAATTAGAATCATAACGGACTCAGCATGCGATTGCGGAAGCGGAGAGGAAACAATAGATCACCTGTTTTGGGAATGCAACTTATTCCAAAACAAAAGAATAACATTAACATTAAACTTACTTAAACAAAATTTTATTTTCCCAATCAATGTACAATCATTAGTAGCTAGTAATAATTTATAAATTTTTAAATATATATTTAATTTTATTAATAATACTAAAATTAATCTATAAGTTAAAGATTCAATAAGAATTCGTAGTAAAGAATTGTAAGAATGTCATCTGGGCTTATGATATATATCAAAAGCCAATAAATAAATAAATAAATAAAAAAACTTCTTATGGTAGATTATAGTAATCGCAAAAAATCCAATATGAAATTTTCTGCATTTCTTCTTGTTTCAAGACTTCTTGAATATTTCAACATTTTTTCAAACAATAGGTTTGTGTGTGGTATGTGTTTTGTAAGAATAATTTTTTTTTGCACAATTTCGAAAGTACAGATTAACCGTTCAGAATAATTAAAAAATGTTGGATTCCTATTAATAGATAGATATGCAGATTAGTTTTTGGCTAAGAAGTCTACCAGTTTTGGAAATACAGAAAAAATGTGCTAAGATTGAATGTTTATAAGAAAGCAGCGCATCCGATTTGACTGGTTCAAAATATATTTTACATGTGTTTACGAAATGATATATATATATATATATATATATATATATATATATATATACACCAAAAAGAACCTAATAGCTCTATAAGCTGTTGTGCTAATTTGGCTTAATACTAGTCTGTTTGACAGATGGCAACCCAATCAGTTGTAACATCTCTGTATTGTTATATATTTGCCTTTAGCGATGAAGGTAATTTGATATTTTAAAACACACCACAAGTTTTATAAATTTATTACAGAATTTATTATACAAAGTTTCATTAAAGTTTACTATAGGTTATGTGTGTCTTGACGTACAGATGGAGAGAGAGTGAGCCTTGTGTTTTCTTGTAGAGGTCCTCTGTCTAGCCTAAAATATAGGGTCCATAGAAATTAGATTGGAACTCAAGGGATGTAGAGTCCATAGATAAGTAATGAGTATGCACATAGAGCCATATATGCGACGGTAAAAAGGTAAAGGTGTCGGCGCATAACATACCTTCCCCCTTCAGGAGATTATAGTTCATTACCAAATTCAGACATTTTACAATAAATTATGAACTATAATCGAAAAACATAATATAGAAACAAAATACATAGTAAAAGAAAAGAACAATTTCACAAAGGACATAGAAATGACACGTAGAAAAATGGAAATCAATAATATTTTAATACAATGAAAATGATCAAGAAAATGATATTTATGAATTAAAACAACACTTAAGACTAAATATTCCAAAATCAATGCTTAAAACTAGTACAATGTAGAAATGAAAATTAGTATAAAATCAATCATTAACAATAGAAATAAGAAAGAAAATAGAATTAAAATTAACACATATAAGAATAGAAAATAATATACATTTTAAACAGAATTACATATAATCATTGTATAAAAGGTTTTATCCTATTTACATGAACTTTTAAAGATTTCTTTCCACAAAGCAGAGTATAATTAACAGACGAGTCCTTAGAAATAATTTCTTCTATAAATAGTTTCATTCTTTAATAGAACCAATTCACCAACGTTAAACTCAGTTTTTTTGAATTTTGATCATAGTATTTTTTGGATAGGTGTTTATTTAGGATGAGGTTTTCTCTGTCGATTTGGTTTGCGGATTGAATTCGATGTTTAAGTTCTTTGGCATAATTGTCATATGTATATTGGTTATCAGGAGCTTTGTGGAGAGAGGATGGGATTTCAGGGTTATGTCCGAAAATAAGTCTGAATGGACTAAAACCAGTGGCTGAATGCGGAGTGGTGTTAAAAGTAAAAATGGCATAAGGCAGCCAATTATCCCAATCCGACTGATCAGGTTTGACAAAATTTATTATATATTCGATTAACGTACGATGGGATCGTTCCAATGCGCCATTAGATTGCGGATGGTACACAGTGGTTTGGATTTTAGAAATTTTAAGTATCTTACAAGTATTTTTAAATAAAGCACTAAGGAAGTTAGTGCCTTGGTCGGTTAATAATTTTGTTGGGATGCCATAATTACAGACAATGTCTTCTACGAAAACTCTAGCAATGGTCTCGGCATCCTGACTTTTAATAGCAATTGCTCTACTAAACTTGGTTAACAAATCCTGGAATATTAGTATATATTTGTTAAACCTAGAAGTCTCCGTTAATGGCCCTACTATATCGAGGGAACATTTTTCGAATGGCTTAGAAGGAGTATCTGTAATGATCATGGGATGTTTATTCAAGTGATAACTTTTATTGCGTTGACATAAGTCACAATTTTTAATAAATTTTCGAAGATCGCGTCGAAGTTAAGGTCAGTTGTATTTAATGAGAATTCTTTTCAAAGTACGTTTAAAACCTTGATGCCCACCAAGTGGCTTAATCTGATATTCATTAAATAATTCAAGTTTGTCGTTATCTGTTAATATATGTTCAAGAGGATAATTGTAAATAAAAATGGTAGTGTCAAGATTTTTAAAAATATATCGTAGCATGGAACGTACTTCTGTCCAGTCTAAGTTGTCAGTCTCGTTAACGAGAATTGGTAATGATAATTCCTTTACATTTAATTGTAAGCATAAGTCTTTTAACTTAGTAATAGTAGTGAATAAGATCTCAAAATTAGTCAAGTCGTTTTCAGTATTTCTTGTAATCAAATAAAATATAAAAATATCTTTATCTTTAACATACGCTATATCCACTACCCCTTTATTTTGAGCAATTAATTCATTTGTTATATTATATTTACTTTGGATTTCTGAAAATAAAATATGGGAGCTTAGGAAGGTTTTTGGGGTATCGATGCAAATGGAGCGTTTGCCAGAAATAAAATTATCGTTACTTCCTTCAATTATGTTAGGATTTGTGATTATTTGAGAAGAAAGTGTTTCTCTAAAATTATTAATATCATCAGTAATTACATTATAAACACGAGTCAACGCATCTGCGTTAGTATTGCTACTCCCTTTTTTGTAAACGATTTCATAATTAAATTCTTCAAGTATAATTCGCCAACGCATTAAACGTGAGCCTGGATCTTTAAATTAAACAGCCATGTGAGAGGCTTATGATCTGTAACGATTGTAAACTTTACGCCGAAAATATAAGGTCTAAAGTGGCGTACAGCCCATACGATTGCAAGTAACTCTTTTTCAATAGTAGAATAATTTATTTCAGCCTTATTTAAAGTTCGACTGGCATATGCGACGGGCAAATCCTTACCAATCTCACCCTGGGAGTGAATAGCACCTAAGACTTTGCCTAAAGCATCAGTAGTTAAATTAAATTGTTTTTCAAAGTTTGGATAAATAGGAACTGGTGCAGTAATTAAAGCAGATTTCAAATTTTCAAATGCTAGTTGTTCTTGCGAGGTCCAATTAAATGTAATATATTTTTTTAATAGATTACTAAGAGGTCTGGAAGTTTTAGAAAAGTTGTTAATGAAACGCCTATAGTAACCCGCAAGGCCTAGGAAGGATTTAATATCTTTAGAATTTTTTGGAATAGGAAAATTTAAAACTGCGTCTATTTTGGAGGGGTCAAGTTTTATTCCCTCAGGAGTGATTATATGTCCTAAATAGTATACTTCTTTACAATAGAAATTACATTTGTTTGGCTGTAACCGTAAGTTATTTTGTCTAAGTCTTTCCAAAATTTCACAAAGTCTATCGTCATGGTCTTTTAAAGTATTTGAATATATCACAACATCTTCAAGATAAACAAAACATTTTACATTTTGTAGCCCGGTTAATACAGAGTTCATTAAGCGTTGAAACGTAGCCGGTGCATTTTTTAAACCGTACGGCATACGTTTGAATTCGAAATGGCTAGAAGGTGTGGAAAAAGCTGTTTTTGATTTATCCTCTGCACTCATTGGGATCTGATGAAACCCTGAGGCGAGGTCTAGAGTAGAGAAATATTTTGAATTACCTAACTGGTCTAAAATTTCCGTTATATTTGGTAATGGAAAGGAATCGCCAATAGTTGAATTGTTTAATTTTCGATAATCAACAACCAATCGCCACCTTTGGTCATTATTATCACTTTTCTTGGGAACTAGTAATATAGGAGCATTCCACGGGCTCGTACTATGCCCGATAATGTTATCGTCTAACATTTCCTGCACTTGCCTCTCTACTTCCTTTTTATGAACTTCAGGAATACGATATGGTTTTACATTAATGGGTGGAGTCCGCAAAGGAGTATTAATTTCGTGACAAATTGAGGTAGTAAAAGGAAGCTTGTCTCCAATTATAAAAAAAAACGTCATTAAATTTAGTACAAATATTAGTAAGGGAATGCAACTCCTCTTTATTTAAATGTGTCTTTTTAACACTATCTAAGATTGTCTTAATCCAATCTGAACTTGAATTTTGGCAAATGTTTATGAATTTACCTACACTAATCTTATCTAAAACTATGGGGTCTGGTATCCTATCTACCTTAAACTTAGGAGAGTCTAATTTAACTATATGTTGATTTGTATTAATTATATTTACAATACATTCTAGGTTTATTGGAGAAACTAAAGTATTTGCAATAAAAACCCCATTGCTTATTTCTGACTTTTCTATGACTCCTACTGAATTTGAATCTGTACTAACTTTCACTATAGTTTCGGACCTGGGCTTTAAATTAATTGATGGGTAATGCAATAAAAGTGAGTCAAAGTCTTGAAAATCTAATTTAGAGTTATTTATATCTACATTACCGCGAAACTTTTTCAAAAAATTAATGCCTAAAATGCCATCTCCCTTCATTGGAAGATCATCTCTTACTATATTAAAAGTATAACTAACCAAGTTATTCCCTAACTTAAATTTCAAATCTGCCTTACCAATGGTGTTCATTGATGCCTAATATCAACATTGTCTGCTAAAGTTTTAATTTTTACTAAACTAACTTCGGCCCCTGTATCTACTAATAAACTTATTTTATCTGAACTTGCGTCTATACTATGAAAATTAATGAAAGCTAAATTATTGTGATTATTTAAACAAGAAAGCTGAGCTTCTCTCAACTCACTGGCCTTACTAACTTGAGCTGTGCTACAGCTAGGAGTTTCGGTATCTACAGAATTTACTTTTAGATTATTACGTTCATTAAAAGCTCGCTTGCGGCAATCTTGAATTACATGGCCTTTATTTTTGCAATAAGCGCATATTGGAATTTCAATTTTAGGTGTTTGAAGAGGTTTAGTTGGATAAGTAGGAAAATAACGCTTAAAAGGTTTAAAATCGTTACTATAAGAAAAGCTTGAAGTCATTAATGTTTCTTCTTCAATAGCTATAGTTTTTTCTTGTTGCAAAGTAGAAGGTTGTCTAGCTTTAATTAAATATTTTAATTTAGGATTCAAACCCTCTTGAAAAATGAGAAGAGCTTGATCATTTAAAAGATCAGAAATTGTTGAGTTTGTGGAAGGTTTATTATTTTTCCTAATAGTAGCTTCAGTGAGTTCAGTCAAAAGTTGTTCTAATCGACTTGCAAAAGAATGTACGTTTTCGTTATGTCCTTGTCTACATTTATTGAAATCAGTTTGTAAAGATAAAATAGATCTTCGATCCAAATATAAATTATTTAACTCGCTTTTTAATTCATCAAAAGTTTTGAAAGATTTGTATTGTATAGCCTGCATGGCTTTGCCCTCGATTTTAATATGTACAATGTAGTCGAGAAGTGCAGTATGATGGTCTTCATGTAATTGATCAAAAGCAAAATTACAGTTGCGAATGAAACGAGTATATTTATCTTGGCTAGAGCCATCAAATGAAAGAATCATTTCTCTAACTTCCTTGAGCTTTAAAGCCATGGTTGATGAGTGTTCGAAGAAGATGGAATGGAAGGAGTCGAAGAAAATTTTGTTCTTCGAATAGAAGGAATTGGTAAAATATTAACCCTATTGAAAACTGAGTCTACTAGTAGAGTGATTGGTTACTTGATTCTGAGACTAATCGTAGAACAATATTCAAAAATGGACTCGTAGAATAATTTTCAAAACTGGACTCGTTGGATCTGCTAATGATTCTCTGATTTGTATACTCAAAGCTCTGCTGGTTCACTTGTACATTCAATATATTAACCTACACATTTAACATGAGGTTAGTAAAATTGTTTAAATGAGATTGAAAAAAATAGTAATAATTAAAATTAATTATGAACAGTGTGGTTGATTGGAAATAGTAATATAGTATAATAATTTAGTAGATATAGTGTAATGAAATAGTAAAATATAGTATAATGAAATAGTAAAATATAGTAATTTTACACAATATCACAATCAAGTTTCATAAATAGTATAAATTTTAATAATGAAAGAAAATGGTAATTAGAATATAGTAGAATTAGAATATAGTAGATCAATTTGTTTTGGAATATAGTAAATATTAGGAATATAGTTGTAAAATGTGTGATCAAATAGGATATAGAAAATAGAAATAGTAATTTGTAAGAAATAGTAGATTTAGTAAATATGATACTTTCACACACAAAACACAGCTATAGTCTAGATTTAGAAAACAAGATATGGAAATGCTTAAAATAGTAGGATATAGTAAAATATGGTATAATAAAAAATATAATTGCAATTAGTGTGATTAATTTGGAAATAGTAGAAATAGTAATTGAAATGGAATATAGAAGATGTAGTAAAATATCACACACAAGTTACAATTAAATTTTGCTAATTAAAACATTATTTAAGTAATATGGAAACTTTGATATAGAAAAATATGGAAATAATATAAAAATTTATATTATGATAAATATAGAAAGAAATAGAATGTCTAAAATTTGGTAATGACCGTATAATAACTATAATAAAATATGTATAAGATACTGTCCTGTAATGGCGTCCAAAATGCGTTCCTTTATAGAGTGTTATGCCGTAATGGCGGAATTCGGGCCAAAAGAACTTCGAATACGCTGTGGATGTCTGCGGCTTGTGTCCGATGCCTGGGCCGTCCGATACAAGCTTTCCACGCTATACGTTTCTGACCGATCCTTGTGTCCGATACGGAATACTTTCTTCGCTTATTTTGTGACGTCGATGTGTTTTTTTTTTGATTTTGTAGAATTTACAAAATATTACCTTACATTCAGGCCTATTTTTCAGTTCATCTCACACAAGCTGCCACCAATGTTATATATTTGCCTTTAGCGATGAAGGTAATTTGATATTTTAAAACACACCACAAGTTTTATAAATTTATTACAAAATTTATTATACAAAGTTTCATTAAAGTTTACTATAGGTTATGTGTGTCTTAACGTACAGATGGAGAGAGAGTGAGCCTTGTGTTTTCTTGTAGAGGTCCTCTGTCTAGCCGAAAATATAGGGTCCATAGAAGGTAGATTGGAACTCAAGGGATGTAGAGTCCATAGATAAGTAATGAGTATGCACATAGAGCCATATATGCGACGGTAAAAAGGTAAAGGTGTCGGCGCATAACAGTATGAAATATTATTATTATAATTTTTGTAATAGGGCGAGTATATTTATTGGTGCAGCAATTCCGGGTGAGGGCTATTTTCACTTGGAATTTATCTTTGAATATCTATATTTTCAAGTGAAAATCTTTGTCACTGCCGCCTGACCACAGACTGCTCGAAGTCGGTATCGAACCCGGGACCTCTGATTCAGGTCCCGTCGCTCTTAACCGCTTACCTACGGGCGAGCCCACGAAATGAAATATTGGTTACTTTTTTGCGAACGCAGAATCAGCAGTTACAGAGTTAAAAAATACATTTGTTTATTAAAATGATTATTTCAAATTATTACTAAATAAATTATTATTGATTTATATACGTGTACAAATATTGATACCCATATGACATGTCGACACGTGGAAATGTAGAAAAGTGAACAGGTAGACAGGTGGACAGGTAAACAGGTAAACAAGAAAACAAGTGAGAAAATAGGCAGATAGATAGTAGGCAGGTCAACTCACAGGTAGATCTGGTGGGCAAGAAGACTATTATGCAGGTAAACAGGTGAATACGTAGACAAGTATTCAGATAAACTGGTGGATAAGCGGCAGCTACAAAATTTGACAAGTTGTAACTTAGACAGGTAGTCACCTTAATAGGTAGACATTTAGACATGTAAACAAAAAGATTGGTAGACAGATAGATTGCATAAAATTTTAATATCTATTGATTAATTCGATTAATTACACAAATCGAAAAGTTCATAACACTTTTCTTAAGTCACAATGCCACTTGCACCTAGTTTTAAACTTACATGATGATAATCATGTTTATGTGCACAAAAATTTCGGTGATCATAGTTTAAGCTATGTCCTGCATAAACTAACTCATGGTTGCCGTGGTTGAGGCCATGGCCAGTGTATTCACGAGCGTAGTGTTTGTTGTATTTTACTAGATTTAAGTAACTTAAGGCGCCATATCCATAACCATGCCCGTGATTAGCATAGTTTTGATACCCATGGTGCCTATAATTATGGTGCCCCTAACCATGGTTTCCGTAATTATGATATCTCACTAGTGAGTCCTGAAACACGGAGGAGTATCTCAGAGATCCTCCTTGACGATAAGCCGTTACAACCACCAATAACGCAAAAAGTGTGAGAATCTAAATTAATATTAATATTATTATAACATGTAAAACCAATTTTATGAGAAAACATTTAGTAAATTGACTTTCAAATAAAATAATGAATGTTCATTAACCTTAACAAATGCCATGTTGATTTTGTATAATGATTTAACAATACCGATACATTTATCGTAAAATTTTGGGGTTATATACGAGATATGTCTTTTACGAGAATGCCGATAATGAAATATTATGTAAACCCCATAACACATAGATAAAAAAAATCATTGAGAAATTCACATGATGAATTTATTGTGGGGTTAGCGCTAAACAATCGCGACCTTGCCATTCGTTCCGAACTATTTAACAGACTGGCTCATCGAAATTTGGTATAAAAGTTGAAAATATCATGAAAAAAATATCAGTTGACAGTCAGTCTAAATAGTGTTAAACATGTCATTTGTGAAGGTGAAGATATAAGTTTATAATATATTTAAAAGATTTGAAACCATTTTATTGATTTAACTATGATTAAAGAACAAAAATTTACTATCTTGTTGCGCGATTATAATTTGTTACTCATAAATTTAAGGTTTTTGCTCTTTGTGCCACATTGGTAGTAGTTCGCGCTTATAGTCATGGAGGATCAGCTGTGAGCTACTCAACAGTGTCTCACGACTCACCAGTTGGATATCATAATTACGGAAACCACGGTCATGGGCACCACAAATATAGGCATCATGAGTACCAAAACTATGCTGCTTATGGACATGGATATGGATATGGCGCCCAAAGTTACTCAAATCTAGTAAACCACAACAACCACTACGCTCATGAATACACTGGCCATGGCCTTAACCACGCCAGCCATGCATTAATTTACACAGGACATGGCTTGAACTATGATCACCACAACTCTTACGCACGAAACGATTATCATCATGTAAGTTAACTAGTGGGGCGCATGGCATTGTGCCTTAAGGCAAACTGCTGGAACTTCCCGTACCACAAATTATTTTTTTTAAAAAAGATTAACATTTTGGAAATAAATTTACTATGAAAAACAAAAACAGATTTTTGAGAAACTATAAATTTTTGACAAAAATTTACTTTTTTTGAAAAAGACTTTTTGAAGAAAAATGTATTTTGAATTATTTTGGAAATTCTGAACTTTTTTTCAAAGCAATCGAACTGCTCTAACTGCATAGAGACGACATATCGAAGCGCCGCGTCGCCGTCTAACGGATAAACATTGGTACGGAACCTATAGGAATGTAAACAAAATGTATACTTATTGTTAAAATCTCTATAAAATATCTGATAATGTGATGTGCATATGTCTAATTTTTTTACTTATTTTACTAGATCTCCGAAACCGTTAGACCTGCCTCCATGAAAATTTGACCAGTTCTTCATCTTGTCAATACAAGTGAAATGTTTTTTGAATTATTAAAATCGGACACTCTGTTCTCTTAAAAACTGAGTTACCGTTTTCGGCACTTTTTGCCCCGTATCATTGGAACGGCTAGACCTGCCTTCGCCAAAAGCTAATCAGCAGGTCTCCTTATCAATACGAATCGAATGTTTTTTGAATTATTCAAATTGCTTCATCCGTGTTCCCGAAATCGTCGACGAAAATTTGTATCCGCACACACATATATACACGCACACACACACATACATCCATTTTTTTAAGATATGCCAAAATGTTCAGAAGGTTTGAAGCATAAAGATATATAAAAATTTTCATTTTCGATTACTATAACTTGCCCTACGGGAAGTTAAAAATTGTGTGAAATATTTACAAACCTGTAATAATTTAACACTTACTCTTTTTTATTTGTGCAGACTCATCCTCAATACTCATTCCAATATGGTGTCAACGATCACTACACCGAAGATGTCAAATCACAACATGAAGTCCGTGATGGTGACGTAGTAAAAGGTGACATACAATTAGAAATTTTTGCCTGAAAAATATTTCATATGTTTGGAATAATTATTGTTATATCTTAGGTCAATACTCATTGGTTGAACCTGATGGTTCCGTACGCACCGTTAAATATGCAGCCAACGACAGAGATGGTTTCAATGCACTTGTTTCTAAAACTGGACCTACTGTACATTCCCTCGGACATCACGGACATCATTGGTGAATTTATGTAATAAAATCGACAAACTCTTTCTATCTTTTACATTGAGTACAACATGTATGTAAAATGTGATTTATTTATAGAGAAATAAAAACTATTTTGTACCAAAAATATTCTGCGTTTCTTTTAAGTATTTCAATATTTTGTAAAAAAAGAGTTAAAAAGTACTATAATGATTTCAATTGATAAAACACTTAAAATAAATAACTTAATTTTAGATAAATTGTTCTTCCAAAATTTAAACTACAGTTTTGATTGTCATTCTTCATTCAGCGCTCGAAGCGAACACATCGATTATACAATACCTGAGTACAATCAACAAGCATAATAAACAGCATTTATTTAGTCACAGTTTAGTGTAGTGTTTGATCTAGTAAGTGACTTTACTTGTGAATTCAGTGCTTTTTAATTAAATATAGTGCTCCCGTCAGGGAGTACTATAAATTATCACTCCACAATACCAATTGTGGAATCATTTAACATCATTCACGAAGACCAAAATAATTCTACTCAACTAGTTCTGAACCAGATGACTACAAAAAGAAATAACGATGATGCAGTAAACAGATCAACATCGTCGGATCCAACTCCCATTCCATCAACAAGTAATTTGTCTTCAATAGCAACAATGGATCCAGAGTCCACTGCACGCGATGTGATTGATTACACGAATAAAAACCCATGGCAAGAGGTAACTTCCGCTAAAAGACGTCGCCCGAACAACGCAGTAAGTAATGAAAGCGTTCCCATAAAATTAGCCAACAAATTCAGCGCTCTAGAAAACAAAGTTTCTAAACCATCAGACGAGGCAACAGATAATAAAAAATCTACTCCTCCGCCTTTATTTGTCTACGGGGTTCGAGATTACAATCTTATGATAGCGGATATTAATTCAATTATTAATAAAAACAAATACATCACTAAATACCTACCCAATAAAACTATTAAATTCAACATTTTTGAAATAGAAGACTACCGCAATTTTGTTAAATTTCTGCGTGAAAGAAACGTCGTTTTTCATACCTACCAGATAAAAGCGGAACGCTCATACAGGGTTGTACTCAAATATCTGCACTACGCCACAGATAAAAATGATATTAAAGCCGCAATTGAAAAAGAAGGTCATCCTGTCAGAAATATTACTAATATCATACATCCAAAAACTAAACAACTGTTGAACATGTTTTACATAGACTTAGAACCCAAAGAAAACAATTCGTCAATTTTTAAAATGAATAAAATGTTAAACCAAATAATTCATTTTGAGCCCCCAATAAGATCATCTAATATTCCGCAGTGTGTAAGGTGCCAAATGTACGGCCATACCCAGCGTTATTGCAACCGCAGATTTATATGTGTAAAATGCGGCTCTGATCATGAGTCTAAAAAGTGTACAAAAGCAGCCGAAGCCCCGCCCCTTTGTTATCATTGCGGCGATAATCATACCGCAAACTACAAAGGGTGTTCTTACTACCTTCACCTTGTCGGTGCAGATAACGATCAAGCAACAATAGGCAGAAGTAACGGGACTTATTTACACACAAATGCAAACCGGTACAAATCCAACCTACACAACAATAGAATTTCTCAGTACGCAAATCCTCAGCATATGTCTTATGCTCAGGTAATAAAATCGCAATCAAACCTATTTAACAACAATCAAAATCACATTAACAACAGTAATTCTCCATCGATGTCTGATTTCCTGACTGAATTTAGAAATATGTTTAGCCAGTTAATGGAACAAAACACCATGATTGTCAAAATGTTATCAACATTAATCAACATTAATAAAGCTAAATAATGGCTAATATTTTAAACTTAGGATTATGGAATGCTAACGGCTTGTATCAACACAAAGCCGAAGTAGAATTATTTTTGAGACACAACAATATCGACATCTTTTTAATTAGTGAAACACACCTCACCAAGTATTCAAACTTTTATATACCAAATTACAAGTCATACTTCACTAACCATCCCGATGGCACCGCACATGGTGGGACTGCCATTATTGTAAAATCTAATCTTCTTCATTACGAACTGGATAAATACGAATCTGAAATTTTGCAAGCCACATCAATTTCATTAAAAATGAATTCATTCAACTTATGTGTTTCTGCAGTCTATTGTCCGCCGAGGCACAATATAACCAGTTTACAATTTCAAGATTTTTTCTCTACACTAGGTAGTCATTTCATCGCCGGCGGAGACTACAACAGCAAACACGTCAATTGGGGCTCAAGATTAAATAATCCCAAAGGAAAACAGCTATATGATACAATACATAAACTCAATTATAGTGTTCTTTCTTCAGGTTCCCCCACCTACTGGCCGAGCGATCCTGCCAAAAAACCAGATCTATTGGACTTTTTTGTATCATCGGGTATAAGCTCAATTCACAAGGAAGTACGAGCAAGCTACGACTTATCATCTGACCATAGTCCAGTAATAGCCAGCATAAGCACTTCGGCAAGTATTTTTAAACCCTCCTCTAGGATCTGCAACCATAAAACAAACTGGGACATCTACCGGAAGTTCGTAGAAGACAAAGTTAACCTCAAAGTTAAACTTAAAAATTCCGCTGATATCGAAAACACCATCGATTCCTTTAATACTCTTCTATACGATGCTGCAAAGTTCGCTACTCCTACTCCTGTTACGACAGTAAACTCCTGCCAGACAACAACATATGAAATAAAAAGTCTCATAGCAGAAAAAAGAAAAGCTAGGCGTAGGTGGCAACATAGTCATTTGCCCACAGACAAAAACATTTTCAATAATCTGAGCAACAAGTTGAAAGCAAGGTTAAAGGAACTCAATCAAGTGAGATTTAATAGCTATGTATCCAGTTTGAATCGTTTTGACAATTCTATCTGGAAACCCGTCAAAAATAAACTTAAACCTAACTTTCAAAATCCTCCAGTTCGTATGGATACCCAGACCTCTGCATGGGCAAGAAGTGACAAAGACAAAGCAGATATATTTGCGGAATACTTAGCTACAGTTTTTCGGCCTAACAATTTATCAAATTATAATGTCAACATCAGTCCTGCTTTAGACCATAATAGCAGTCACGAAAGCGAGAAACGTTTCTTGTCTCTCAAATTAGTAGTTAGTGAAATAAAGAAAGTTAAAGCAAAAAAATCGCCTGGAATAGACCAAATATCTCCCAGAATGCTCAAAGAATTGCCTGTAAAAGGATTCATTATAATCACCTACATCTTCAACGCTATTGTGAGACTTGACTACTGGCCAAATCAATTCAAGACCTCTTTAATAAAGATGATTCCAAAAACTGGCAAGGATCAACACTTAGTCACATCTTATAGGCCAATCAGCCTTCTTCCTATATTGTCAAAAATTTTAGAAAAACTGTTACTACAAGATATTTTGAAGGAATCCAATATCTTCCCTGATCACCAGTTTGGATTTCGTAAAGAGCACTCAACCATACAGCAGTGTCACAGGATTGCCAGTCATATCTATAACTCATTCGAAGCCAAACAATATTGCACCGCCGTCTTTTTGGATGTCAAACAAGCATTCGACAAAGTGTGCCACGACAGACTCGTCACAAAAATTAGACTCTACTTACCAGTAAAGTATCATAATATCTTAACATCATATATTGTCAACAGAAAGTTTATAATCAAGGTTAATTCCTCGTCGTCTGACGTATTTCCTATCAAGTCAGGGGTACCGCAGGGAAGTGTGTTGGGTCCATTCCTATACACCCTGTTTACGCGCGATATTCCTACAACATCTATTACCACAATCGCCACTTTTGCAGACGACATATCAATCTTATCCACTGATGACAACCCTAGTACTGCTTGTTTAAAACTGCAGTATCATCTTAATTTGATTGAAGATTGGACCAAACTGTGGAACATAGGCATCAATGAGTCTAAGTCTAGCCACATTACTTTCTCTCTTAACAAACAATCGTGTCCTGCAGTGTTCTTAAATGGCAATCAAATTCCAACAGTCAGCACCATCAAATATCTTGGAATTCACTTTGACGAAAAACTCACCTGGCGACATCACATTTGCACTAAAGTTAAGCAAATGAAAACGCGAGTCAAAGAACTCGGCTGGCTCATTGGACATAGATCCAAATTATCTCTAGAAAACAAGGTCCTTATTTATAATATGATAATTAAACCGTTGTGGACTTATGGTCTTCAGATTTGGGGCTGCTCAAGCAAATCAAATATTGCTCTTATACAACGGATGCAATCAAAAATTACTCGTCTGATCACAGGAGCACCCTGGTACGTAACTAATCAGATGATCCATAACGATCTAAATATACAGTTCGTTAATGAAGTCATTAAATCAATCAGTGAAAAACATCACCGGAAGCTCGAAAACCATCCAAACACACTAATGGCGCCACTGTTAGCAACTCCAAACAGCAGAAGATTGAAGAAGAAATGGCCGAGTGATTTGATTTAAGCTGAATATTACTTGAAGAAGTGACCTCTATTAAATATTTATAAATCTTTTATTGAGAGAGTGTGTGTGTGAATGCCTGTGCGTATGTATGTACGTATGTTAGTGTATATGATAATTTCATAACATTAGATCTTAAAATACGTAGTTTTCCCAGTAAACGGCCGAAGGACCTGAGCCAACTAGTATACCACTTGCTGAAGTGGTTACTATTACATAATTTCTTTTTTTGTTAACGTGCGTGTGAGTATGTTTGTGTGCATGTACGTATGCATGTGTGTGTATTTGTTAAATTTATCACAATAGCTTATAGGATACCTTGTATTCTGATTGCTGTAAATAAAGAGAAAAAAAAAAAAAAAAAAAAAAGTTTTGATTGTAAACAAATTGTCCGTTACTACTCAGAAATCGGCATAACCAGCACCTTCATTGCTTTTGGCTGAAGACCGAATCGCTCAGCGACGTGCTAATTGTGTGTCATCATTTATGCTATAAAGAGCGATGGATCTGTATTTAGTATATTAACTAGCTGTAAGTGGAATTCTGTCTCATAGCAATTAAGGCATCATGCCTTAAGGCAAATTGCTGGAACTTAAACGATTAACATTTTTGAAAAAATTTTGCTTCAAAAAAATTAGATTTTTGAGAAACTATAAACTTGACAAAAAAAAGTTTTTTTTGAAAACAAAATTTTTTTGAAAAGAAAAATGTTTTCTTCATTTTGATATATTTTGGAAATTCTGAACTAATCAGCACGTCTCCTTATCAATACGAATCGAATGTTTTTTGAATTATTCAAATCGGTTGATACGTGTTACCGAAATCGTCGACGAAAATTTGTATCCGCACACACATACATACACGCTCACACACACACACACATACATCAATTTTTTTAAGGAACGCCAAAATATTCAGAAACCTCTGAAACGTAAAGATATATAAAAATTTTCATTTTCGATTTCTTTGCGATAACTATAAATTGCCCTACGGGAAGTTAAATATAATATAAATGAATTTAGTACACCAAAAATTACACATAATCTAAAAGCGCATTGAATACGTCGCTTTTAAATATATTTAGAAGATCGAGGCGATTCGCTCATACGGTTGCTCATAATCAAAATGTTGTATTCTGTCGTTGTCGCACTACTGAACTGTTTTTAAATTTTTATATTCAATTCAAACTACTTAGGACATGGGTACCCAAAATATATATATTTTTTTTATTTAATTTATTCTGCGATCTGTACAATAATTATCATATAATATAAACAAGAAGATAGTAGCAACACCTAGCGGCGTGTCTACTAGGTGTATATAACACATGTTAATAATAATAAGAAATAATAATAATAATAAAATAAAAAAGAAAAGAAATACAAAAAAAAACGATAAGAAAAAACAAGCAGTCAAATAAAACATAAAAAAGATAAAAAAGAATAGTAATTAGGTTTAACTGGACTAGATAAGGTCCAGTAGCAACTTTCTTTTCAATCTGGTGGGATGACTATCCAGGTAAACTCTGCCGGCCAATTCGTTGAGATGTACGTCAATCCTATTTTTATATTTAGAAGCAACCACTAAAATTTGTTCCTCTATTGTGAGCAAGCCTGTGTCTTGATGGATAAACCACGAAGGGGTGTAGCGAGAAGCGTTTAATATTTGCCTCAGGATTTTGTTTTGAGCACGTTGGATGATGTTCAGATTGCTTTTTTTTTGCTGTACCCCAAAGTTGGAGACCGTAGGTCCATATGGGCTTGAGTACCACCTTGTATATTAACAGTTTATTGTAAACTGAGAGTTCAGAATGTTTGTTTAGTAGCCAGTAGAATTTTTTAAAGGTTTGATCTAATTGCTGTTTTTTTATTAATTATATGTTGTTTCGAATTTAATTTCCTATCCAGGTGGATGCCAAGGTATTTCACCGACTCTTTGGTAGGAATCATTGTATTGTTAAGTTCAACTGAAGGACATGTTTGATTGCATAGTGTGAATGTTATATGGACCGATTTTGAGCTGTTGACCTCTATTTGCCACAGTGAAAACCATTTTTTAGCTTTGATGAGATGTTGCTGAAGACTGCACGATGCTGCCAATGTATCTTTGTTTACGGCGATAATACACGTATCATCAGCACTTGTATCCGTAGAGATTGGAAAATCTGCTGTATAAATTAAAAATAATGTAGGGACAAGGACGCTCTCTTGAGGCACCCCGGAATTTATATTGGTGATACTTGAGTCTGTATTAGCTATACTGACGAAAAATTTTCTATTTTGTAGATAAAATTTTATCAGTTGAAATAATGTATTTGGAAGACATCTTTTTACTTTGTACATTAAGCCTGTGTGCCAGACTTTGTCAAATGCCTTCGTGAGATCTAAGAAGGCTGCAGAACAATACTCTTTTCTATGGAATGCTTTGTTGATAGTGTTTACAATCCTATGAACTTGCTCTATAGTAGAATGTTGGTCGCGGAACCCGAATTGGTGGTTTGGAATTAGATCCTGATCCTGCAGGAAATCTTTGATTCGCCAAAGGATCAGTTTTTCAAAAAGTTTTGAAATGCAAGGCAGCAAACTGATCGGCCTGTAAGATGAAACGAGATGAGGGTCCTTTCCTGGTTTAGTAATCAAAATGATTTTTGCTATTTTCCATGCCTGGGGAAAAGTTTTTAGCCTCAGTATTGAGTTGAAAATTATTGTAATCATTCTGATAGCTTTATCGGGTAATTTTTCCAACACTGTGATAGAAATTTCATCTGGCCCTGGAGATTTTCTTGCATTTACTTTCAGGATTTGTTGCTTTACTTCATTCATTGTGAAACGTTTAACAGGCTGTGTTACAGCCGACGGCGATTTCTGTGGAAACTCGTAGATAAACGTAGTATCATTTGGATCGCATGTACTCGGGTAGAGCTGAAAAGTGAGGCGTAAATGTTCAGCAAATTTATCAGTTTTTTCTTTAGGACTTCTTGCCCAAGAACCATCTGATTTTCTTAATGGTGGAATAGGTATAGTGGGTCGTTTTAGTTTTTTGGTCGCTCTCCAGAGAGAATAATTTGTATCACTGCTTCCTAAATGTTCAGCAAATTTATCAGTTTTTTCTTTAGGACTTCTTGCCCAAGAACCATCTGATTTTCTTAATGGTGGAGTAGGTATAGTGGGTCGTTTTAGTTTTTTGGTCGCTCTCCAGAGAGAATAATTTGTATCACTGCTTCCTGAAAGATTATGCAGATAATTTTCAAAAGAATCATTTTTATAATTTATTATTAATATTTTGAGATCCCTGCACGCTCTGTTAAATTTTTGTTTGTCTTCGGGTGATCTGGTAATTTGCCAAATTTTTCGTAGTTTTCTTTTATATGCTATAGTTTTTTTAATGTCAATTGGCAGGGAGTGGTCGTTTGAATGATTCATTTGAGAAGTTGATGTTTTGGTTGCTTCAATAATTGTATTTGTAAAGTTTTTTAGTTCATTATTCAAATCAGTTTCGCTTTTCAGACGAATATTACAAGATATATTGTCTTCTACCTCTTTTTGGAAAATATTCCAATCTGTGAATTTATTTGTGATTAAACTTGAAATTTTGGCCGGTGTTTGAGCCGAGTATTGAAGAATTATAGGCGAGTGATCAGAGTTTAGGTCCAAGTTTGAGTTTAATTTAGTACAGTTTTTTTAATGTTTCTTGTGATGAAAAAATCAATAAGATCTGAAATTTTGTTCAAATCACTTGGTCAGTAAGTGGGCTCACCCGTTGAGAATGCTCTGAGGTCATTATTACTAATCGCATTATATAATTGTCGGCCTCTCGGGGTGATCAATCTCGACCCCCAGAATATGTGTTTGTCATTAAAATCTCCGCCAGCAATGAACATATTTCCAAGGCTGTCGAAAAATTTTGAAAACTGTTTTTCTGTAATTTTATGTTTCGGCGGACAGTAGATTGCCGACACAATGAGTTGGTGAGTCATAAGGTCTACTGAGACGTTTGTCGCTTGCAGGAAGTCGGGGTTAAATGATTCCATCTCGTAATGTTTGATGTTAGCCTTGATGATAACTACCGTACCGCGATGTGGTCTGCCATCCGGATGGCTAGTGTAGTATAGTCGGTAGTTTTGAAAACGTATGCTATGGTGTAAATCGGTGAAATGAGTTTCGGAAATTAACATAATGTCTATGTTATTGTTGGATAGAAAATATTTAAGTTCTTGGACATGATTGCTCAAGCCGTTCGAATTCCATAAGCAAATTTTTAGTTGTATAGACATTATTATTTTTTATTTTTTACCATGGTCGTAAGTAAATTGAGCATTGTTCTGTCAATGTTTTTATCATATATTTTTGAGTTCGGTAAAGTCGTTTGTTATATTATTTGTATTGTTATCAGTGTTATTACTGTGGCCAATGTTGTTTGTGTTCGTTGCGTCTTCGGGCTGTGTTGCGCTGTTTCTGGTAATGTTTGCGAAAGTTAGTCCTGGTTTCAGGATAGGATTTGAAGTTGAGTTTGGAGTCGTTGCGGTTCTTTGTCGTAAAGGAGGATATTTTCTTTGGAAATGTTCTCTATAGATGCTACAGCCTTTGTAGTTGGCGGGGTGTTCCTCTCCACAAAGGGCACATTTGACTTGATCGACCTTTTTTTCCCATTTACACGATTTTGTAGGATAATCTTGAGCACATTTCACGCATCTTGGGTTGCGGTGCCAGTAATTTCTTGTATGGCCGTACCTTTGGCAGCGTGTACATTGAACGATTTCCCTTAAAAACCTCTTTGATTCGATTTGCACTTTAGTTTTGTATAAGTAGTCGATTTTGTAAAAGTCTTTATTATTGGGATTTTGTTCTAATTCAACAGTAAACATATTCAAAGGATATTTTGAAATTCTACTTTTCATGTTTTCGATACGAACTACTTTGTGACCTAACTCTTCAATTTCGTCTTTAAGCAACTTGGTGTCCGTGCTGAAATGTAGATTTTTTACCACAATTTTGAACGTTCGTTTGCTTTTTTCTTGAAATGAGTGTAGTTGTGTATCTCTTTCCTTTAGCATCTTTAGAATTTTGTTATAAGATTTGCTATTTTCCAGATTGATTTTTACTTGAAAAGAACTGATCAGTTTTAGGCTATATTGTTTTGGGGCTTCGTCTTCGAATAATTGCATTAGCGGCTTGATATCTCCTATTTCGTGAATAAATATTGGAGGAGGTCTGCTGGGTTGCGTTTTTTCCTTTTGGGTTTCTGATGGTAAAGCGGTATTTTTGGCTAAAACTTCATAATAATTTTTTGTGGGCGTCGGATTGAGCCAATAATCCTTGGAGGTCACTTTTTTTCAGTGTCATTATTAGATAATGATTCACTTTGGTGTCGTTTTATATTTGTAGCAACTTTCCATTCTTGATTGCTGTCAAGATTTTGTGAACTGAATTTAATAGCGGTCGGATTGGTTACCTGACAAGCGGCTGACGATTCGGTGTCTAACTCCATATTGTTTTCAATGTGATTCATATTTTGTTTATTATTTACAACGGACGATTTTGAAATCAGTCCCGAAGTAGAAGGTTCGCTGACTAATACCGCATTATTTTCAATGTTATTATTTTGCTTTGTGTGTTTAACAGTAAATTTTGGTACCTGCTTCGAAGATTCAGCAGAGTTCAAAGGTTGGTTATTGCATTTGTTAACGGACGGTTTGTGTGTTTGCCTCAGAGTTGAGGGGTCAGAGTCCAGTTCCATATTGTTTTCATTTGTGTGCAGGTTATGTTGATTGCGTATTTGTTTTATTGTTTCGAGGTGACTTTGAACAAATTCTCTATTGGTGTGTGAAGTATCATAAAGTACTTCGTTCGTTTCTACTAGCGGTAGTGAACATTGAAGTTCTGTTATATTATTATTTTCTGATGGTTCTAACATATTTACAAACTGTACGATTGTACAAAATGTATACCCTTACGGGTAACATTTGTTATGACTTTTTAAAACACTGCACTAATAATAGTGTATGTTTTTCTGAATACACTAGAACTAGATAATATTACTATTGCGTAATTTCACATAAACTATTCCACTTGTACACTTGACAATATTTACCGGGAGGTCTTACCTGCTCGGTGGCTGACGAGCGACTGCAAAATAAATTAGTAAAATGTTTCATAACCCAAATATTATTATTACACATGCGTTAGAAGTATTTGAAAATATTAAAATATTATTGTAAGCAATAATAAACATACTGGAATTTTTTGACGTCCTAAAGAGTTTGAATTGAAAATAAAATTTAAAAATAATTTGGTAGTGCGACAACGATAAAAGATAAGAATAATTTGATTAATAGAACTCGAATGAGCGAATTGCCTCGAACTTCTAAATGTATTTAAAATTTTTGTATTTTATGCGCTTTTGGATTATGTGCACTAAAACCAGAATTATTAAATAGTATTTGAAAAAATTAACGTAAATGTTTATGTAATTGTATTGATCAACTGTTAAACAGGTAAAATAATAGCGGGGTGGTGCTAGAACATCAACATATAACAATAACTTTATAAAGGCGATAAAGTTTAAATTTTAACATATACAATAGCAAATTCATTTCTCCATATCATATTAAATAAACTAAATACAGATCCATCCTGCTTTATCGCATAAAAGATGACACACAAAAACACGCGCTGAGCGGCGGCTGCGGTTCCTTTTATTTTAACTATTCGGTATTCGGCAGAATAATAATATAGGTGATGGATTTTCCGATTACCGAATAGTAACGAACAATTATTTCACAATCAAATATTTAGTTTAATTTTTGGAAGAACAATTTGTCTAAAATTGAGTTAATTTATTTCAACTATTTAATTAATTGAAATCATTATAATAATTCGAATCATTAACACTATTTACAAAATATTAAAATACTTAAAAGACATATTTGAAATAATGCCTGAAACACAAAATATTTTTGGTACAAAATAGTTTTTATTTTTTATGATTTTTTTTTTAATAATTTTATTTGATCATCTATCTACAGGAGATATAAAATCAATTGCATGGCTTAGAATTTAACAAAGAAAGGAAAAGCTAAGATCTGCATCCAGTGATGCAGTTCTTTACAGTATGATATATAGATTGTACAAAACAAAAAGAAAAATAGAAATTAGTACTTATTATTAAACCCTAACCTTGGGGTAGTTCTTTTTCAGTCTTCTGAATTGGATTGGTTCTAGCAGCTTTCTTGCAAGGTTATTTGGGTGAAAGGTTAGCCTATTACGATACTTTAGACAAAGTCTAGGAATCTCGTCTCTAATGAAAGAGACACCCAGTTCATCATGGAGTAACCAGTTGGGGATGTATTTAAGTGCGTTGGCAATTTGCCTAAGCATTTTATTTTGGAACCTCTGTAAGGTCTCTACATTTGAGTGGCTGGCTGTGCCCCAGAGCTGAATCCCATAGGTCCAAATGGGTTTAAGTATTGATGTGTATATCAAAACTTTATTTGACATCGACACTTTAGATTTACGGCCCAGCAACCAATATAGTTGTCTTCGCTTTTCTTCGAGTTGTTTACGCTTTTGGCAGATGTGTGTTTTCCACGTGAGTTTTCGATCCAGATGAAGTCCCAGGTATTTAACATTATCCTTGTTGGGTAGCAAATTATAGAAGAGAGTCACTGGTGGGCATGTATGTTTCCTCAGTGCAAAGGTGACGTAAGCTGATTTTTGGTTGTTTACTTTGAATCTCCAGATGTTAAGCCAGTCTTGCAGTGTATCCAGGTTTGATTGTAGCAGGTTTGAAGCTAGAGCGGGATCTTCGTGGGCAGCTAGAATTGCCGTATCATCCGCAAATGTTGCTATAACCGTATTTGTTGTAACGGGTAAGTCATGAGTGTATAAAAAATACAACAAGGATCCAAGTACACTTCTTTGCGGAACGCCGGAGCGGATAGGCCGAGTTGAAAATTTTTGATTACCTATGCTAATGAAAAAGGGTCTGTTTAGTAGGTATGATTCAAGAAGAAGGAAGTATTGAGCAGGGAGTACGGTTTTATTTTTAAAAAGAAGTCCAGTGTGCCAGACCTTGTCGAAGGCCTGGCTGACGTCAAGAAAAGCGGCAGAGCAATAGAGTTTATTTTGGAAGGAATTAGTTATATAGTTAACCACTCTATGTATTTGCTCAATAGTGGAGTGCCCACTTAAGAGGTTGGGGTACTTGGAGGTACGAAAAAATGAGAATTTTTAGTATTGTTTTTTTGTTATTAATCGATGTTTTTTTTACAAAAATATTAATACGGCATCATTATACAATGTTTTGACTTCAAGTAACAAAAATTTCAGAAAAAAAATTAATATTCCCAAAGTTATAGCTGTTTTTGTTGACCCTGTTTCAAAAAACGGTCCTTTCGGTGACCATCATAACTCCTTAGAGATTCATCTAAAATCAATCAAATATAAATAGTTTTATAAATAGATAATCCTGGGCCTAATCGAAAATTTTCTCTTTTTTTCAAAAATTAACAAAATGGCAGCATCAGAAATAAAATTTCTAGATTTTTGGGTAAAAAATCAACAGTTCATTGGTCTTGACACACTTAGTACTCTTTCTTCTTTCTAGTACACTTTCACTTTTTATACTAAGTAAGTATCGATACTTTGACTTCGATACTGAGTACTTTTGGAATCAATTCTTCAGGACGATTCTTTTGACGGTATCGATACTTTGCGCCGATTCTACTCAAAAAGTATCGGCTATATTTTTTGACCCCACCAAAAGTTCGACCGCATTTTATGAACACAACTCATTCTTTTTTGTCGCGAAGACACCTCTCTTCATAGATAACGAACGAAACAAGCGATAAGTCGAGTGCGATATGGTTTTTGTTAAAGAAAATGTTTATGAATGCCCCTAGTTCGAAGCCAATGATTAACAAAAAATAAAAGAATTAGAGTTTAAGATTACGTACGATAATATAATTTCTGTTACCTCCGAGAACATATTGTAACGACAATTGGCATTGTCGTCAAAGAGTTGCAAAACCCTCAGTGCAAATTGACTCCCCAAACTACTTCTACTAGGGTCCCTGCAATGTAAAGTCCAGTTTGAGGGTTGAAAGTTAACATGGAACATGGAAAGCTGGACCCGCTTTGTGTATAGTGGTGTGTGTGTTGTGCCAGGAGAGGAGAACCCGTTCCAGCAAAGGTCAGATGTATTATTGTTTATAAGCTATCCCTTCCGTTGATACTGTTTTACGTTAGGCCGTTAATCCGTTATGTTGGTTTGTCGTTAGTAATTAATAAAGATTTATGAGTACGTTAGGTTTTAGGCAGAGGGCATGACAGTTTATCAACGATAATAAATTTTGTATATTGTATGCAAAAACCTTGTTATCTGCGAAATTGTCACGCAACCAACTTTGGTTAAATAATTTATTAAGACATTCAATTTTCGATTCTAATTTTTAAAGCCGATACTTTTTTTCTAAAATAAATACTACTTTATAATCACTAAGTATTTCCATTAAAATAATTATAATTCCGATTCTAATATTTAAAGCCGATACTTATTTATTCAAAAAATAAATACTATTTTATAATCGCTAAGTATTTCCATTAAAATTATTATAATTCCGATTCTAATATTTAAAGCCGATACTTGTTTTTTCTAAAATAAATACTATTTTATAATCGCTAAGTATTTCCATTAAAATTATTATAATTCCGATTCTAATATTTAAAGCCGATACTTGTTTTTTCTAAAATAAATACTATTTTTATTTTCGCTAAGTGTTTCCATTAAAATTATTATAATTCCGATTCTAATGTTTAACGATACTTGTTTTTTTCTAAAATAAATACTATTTTATAATCGCTAAGTATTTTCATTAAAATCATTATAATTCCGATTCTAATATTTAAAGCTGATACTTGTTTTTTCTAAAATAATAACTATTTTATAATCGCTAAGTATTTCCATTAAAATTATTATAATTTCGATTCTTAAATGAGTATTTTTCTTTGTGATATAAATTAGCCGATACTAAATTCATAAATGAATACTTTTGTCACAAAACAATACTTTTTTTAATTAATGAGTATTTTTCTTTATGATATAAATTAGCCGATACTAAATTCATAAATAAATACTTTTGTCACAAAACAATACTTTTTTTTAATTAATGAGTATTTATCTTTGTGATATAAATTAGCCGATACTAAATTCATAAATGAATACTTTTGTCACAAAACAAAACTATTTTTTAATTAATGAGTATTTTTCTTTATGATATAAATTAGCCGATATTAAATTCATAAATGAATACTTTTGTCACAAAACAATACTATTTTTTAATTTGTGATATAAATTAGCCGAAACTAAATTCATAAATGAATACTTTTGTCACAAAACAATACTATTTTTTAATTAATGAGTATTTTTCTTTATGATATAAATTAGCCAATACTATATTCACAAACGAATACTTTTGTCACAAAATAATACTATTTTTTAATTTGTGATTTAAATTAGCCGATACTAAATTCATAAATGAATACTTTCATCACAAAACAATACAATTTTTAATTAATTAGTATTTTTCTTTATGATATAAATTAGCCGATACTAAATTCATAAATGAATGCTTTCGTCACAAAACGATGCTATTTTTCAATTAATGAGCATTTTTCTTTTTGATATAAATCGAATTTGAAATTAGTATCGACAAATTATTGTTTTAAACTTCTCAAAATATTGAAAATGATGCTGACTTAACAGCATCAAATACAGGCAATAGAATTTATCATAATATTGTAATTCGATCTGTAGAAAGTTTTAGATCTCTCTTGCACTTATGTTTGATTTTGGTGAAAAGTACTCAATATTCGATACTCAGTAGTATCGATACTTTTGCCACGATACTTTTTTGGAATCGATACTTTGCCTCGAATCTTTTTTCAGTACTCGGTATCGATACTTTGCCTCTATACTTCTATCACTACATATGTCGTCAGATTATCGGCTGTGCATTGTCCACCACGGCATATAATAAATTGCTCGCAGTTTTGTGCATTTTTCTCAACCCTAAGATCTAAATTTATCGTTGGAGGCAATTTTAACAGCAAGCACTCTTATTTGGGCTCCAGATTGATCAACCCTAAAGGTAGACAATTATA
Source organism: Ctenocephalides felis (assembly GCF_003426905.1). NCBI lineage: Eukaryota > Metazoa > Arthropoda > Insecta > Siphonaptera > Pulicidae > Ctenocephalides > Ctenocephalides felis. The sequence goes on from NW_020538040.1 coordinate 112,354,377, forward strand.
CGAAGCAATTCATCAATGTAACTTCAAACCTCTTTCTACAGGCAATCCAATTTATTGGCCTACAGACACAAATAAAAAACCCGATTTGTTAGACTTTTTTGTTTTGAATGGCATTAATAGCAATTTGAATGGCATTAATACCAAAAAACGCCTCGAATGTCGATAGTGCAATTGACTTCTTTAATAAAATTCTGCATTATGCTGCTCTTTTTGCAACACCTATAATGAAGGACGTGAATTACCAATCTACTTCTCTTGAAATAAAAAAGCTAGATGCTGAAAAGCGAAAAGCTAGAAAAACATGGCATACTTCCCACTTACCTTCCTATAAAAACATCTTAAATAACCTCAGCAATAGGCTTAAGGCCAGGTTGAAAGAAATAAACAATGCAAATTTTACCAATTATATTACCAATCTTAATCGCTTTGATAACTCTATCTGGAGGCCTATCAAGAACAAACTTAAGCCATGTAGTAGAATTCCACCACTATGCTGGGAATCAAATAACAATCGATAGCGCGATAAGCGATAAGGAAAAATCTGAACTTTTTACCAAATACTTAAACTTCGTCTTTCAACCAAATCCGACTTCTTTTGATGACCACTCTGACGTAAGTGAAGATCTAGTAACTATACATAATAATAAAAAGTGAAATCTCTAAACTGCAAAACAAAAAGGCTCCAGGTATTGATTCAATATCAGCAAGAATGTTAAAAGAAATGCCAAAAAAAGGTTTCATTTTCTTAACATACATATTCAATTCTATTTTAAGACTTAATGTTTGGCCAAATTATTTCAAAATATCAATTGTGAAAATGATACCTAAAAGTGGAAAAAATTCTAGCTCAGTTTCTTCATACAGACCAATCAGCCTGTTACCCATTACATCCAAGATTTTTGAAAGATTACTGTTGCAAGATATGATACCGGAATCAAATATCATTCCTGACCATCAATTTGGTTTCCGAAAACATCACTCTACGGTACAGCAGTGCCATAGGATTGTAAATTTAATCAACAACACATTCGAATCGAAACAGTATTGCTCTGCTGTCTTTCTTGATGTAAGTCAGGCGTTTGATGAAATTTGTCATAAGGGCCTTTTATCTAAAATCAGATCTTTTCCCCCGTATGGCTACTGTGCAATCCTGAAATCATACCTTGATTCTAGAATGTTTAAAGTTCGTGTCAATGCTGAAATGTCTGCATTAATTCCAATTGAAGCGGGTGTTTCGCTAGGAAATGTATTCGGTCCTTACTTGTAATTGATATATACCAGCGATTTTCCTACATTTCTATATACCACTACTGCCACGTTCGCTGACAACATTGCGGTTCTATCTACAGATATCTGCCCCACATCTGCTTCAACCAAATTGCAATTACATCTAAATAATATCGAAGAATGGACCAAAAGATGGCGCATTAAGATAAATGAGACCAAATCCTACCATATTTCATTTACACTCAACAAACTCACATGCCCCCTGGTTCATCAGTAATCAAACTATCCACAATGATCTCAACATTCCATATATTGTGGATGTAATTAGCAGCAATAGCCTTCACCATCACTTGAAACTGGAAACCCACCCAAACCATATAGTTTCAGCACTACTCGAGATCCCTAATTCTAGAAGACTGAAGAGGAAATTTCTATATGATTTATATTAATTTATTTAATTAACTAATTAGTTAAATGATCAATGGAACTGTTTTCTAATATTTTATTATATTTATTATTATTATTATTTTTTTTTTTTATAAATTTCATGATTATTATTTCTATTTATTTGTTATTATTATTATCGTTAGTTATTTATTTTTAGTTAATCATTATTATTATTATTATTGTTTTTTTTTCATTTACTTTACATTATAGATTTGTTTAGATTATGTTTTCACTGTAACTCATAGAATTACTTACTTTATTCTGATTGTTACATATATATAAAAAAAATCATTTTGGCATTTTTTCAAACAATATGTTTGTGTGTGGTATGTGTTTTGTAAGAATAAATTTTTCTGCAATATTTGAAAATCACAGATTAACCGTTCTAAATGATTCAAAAATGATCGATTACTAGATAGATTTGCAGATTAGTTTTTGGCTAAGAAGTCTACCAGTTATGGAAACACAGAAAAAAATGTGCTAAGATTGAATGTTTTTAAGAAAACGGAGCATCCGATTTGACTGGTTCAAAATATATTTTACTTGTGTTTACAAAATGATATATATATATATTTTTTTTTAAATTCTTGAACAGCGTTCAGAACCTCATAGTTCTATAAGCTGTTGTGCTGATTTGGCTTAATACTAGTCTGTTTGACAGATGGCAACTCAATCAGTTGTTACATCTCTGTATGATATATTATCATTACAATTTTTGTGATAAGGCGAGTATTTTTATTGGTGCAACAATGCCGGGTGAGGGCTATTTTCACTTGAAAACATATTGCTGTCTATATTTTCAAGTGAAAATCTTTGTCACTGCCGCCTGACAACAGACTGCTCGAAGTCGGCATCGAACCCGGGACCTCTGATTCAGGTCCTGTCGCTCTTAACCGCTTACTTACGGGCGAGCCCACAAAATGAAATATTGGTTACTTTTTGCGAACGCAGAATCATCATTTACAGAGTTAAAAAAAGGTTAAAAAATACATTTGTTTATTAAAATGATAATTTCAAATCATTACTAAATAAATTATTATTGATTTATATACGTGTACAAATATTGATACCCATATGACATGGAGACAGGTGGAAATGTAGAAAAGTGGACAGGTAGACAAGTAAACAGGTAAACAAGTAAAAAAGTAGACAGATAGATAGTAGGCAGGTCAACGATAGGTGGTGGTCAGGAAGACTATTATGCAGGTAAACAGGTAAATACGCAGACAAGTATTCAGATAAACTGGTGGATAAGCGGCAGCTACAAAATTTGACAAGTTGTAACTTTGACAGGTAGTCACCTTAATAGGTAGACATTTGGACATGTAAACAAAAGGACTTGTAGATAGGTAGATTGCATAAAAATTTAATATCTATTGATTAAATTTATTATTTACACAAATCGGAAAGTTCATGAAACTCTTCTTAAGTCGAAATGCCACTTGCACCTAGTTTTAACCTTACGTGATGATAATCATGTTTATGTGCACAAAAATTGCGGTGATCATAGTTTAAGCTATGTCCTGCATAAACTAACTCATGGTAGCCGTGGTTGAGGCCATGGCCAGTGTATCCATGAGCGTAGTGGTTGTTGTATTTTACTAGATTTGAGTAACTTAGGGCGCCATATCCATAACCATGCCCGTGATTAGCATAGTTTTGGTATCCATGGTGCCTATAATTGTAGTGCCCATAACCATGATTTCCGTAATTATGATATCCAACTGGTGAGTCTTGAAACACGGAGGAGTATCTCAGAGATCCTCCTTGACCATAAGCCGTTACAACCGCCAATAACGCAAAAAATGTGAGAACCTAAATTAATATTAATATTATTATAAAATGTAAAACTGATCTTATGAAAAAACATTTAATAAATTGACTTTCAAAAAAAAAAAATTAATTATTAACCTTAACAAATGCCATGTTGATTTTGTATAATGATTTAACAATACCGATACATTTATCGTAAAATTTTGGGGTTAGATACGAGATATGTCTTTTACGAGAATGCCGATAATGAAATATTATGTAATCCCCATAACACATAGATAAAAAAAATCATTGAGAAATTCACATGATGAATTTATTGTGGGGTTAGCGCTAAACAATCGCGACCTTGCCATTCGTTCCGAACTATTTAACAGACTGGCTCATGGAAATTTCGTATAAAAGTTGAGAATATCATGAAAAGAATATCAGTTGATAGCCAGTCTAAATAGTATTAAACATGTCATTTGTTAAGGTGAAGATATAAGTTTATAATATATTTAAAAGATTTGAAACCATTTTATTGATTTAACTATAATTAAAAAACAAAAATTTACTATCTTGTTACTATCTCTTTGTGTCACATTGGTAGTAGTTCGCGCTTATAGTCTTGGAGGATCAGCTGTGAGCTACTCAACAGTGTCTCACGACTCACCAGTTGGATATCATAATTACGGAAACCACGGTTATGGGCACCACAAATATAGGCATCATGAGTACCAAAACTATGCTGCTTATGGACATGGATATGGATATGGCGCCCAAAGTTACTCAAATCTAGTAAACCACAACAACCATTACGCTCATGGATACACTGGCCATGGCCTTAACCACGCCAGCCATGCATTAATTTACACATGACATGGCTTGAACTATGATCACCACAACTCTTACGCACGAAACGATTATCATCACGTAAGTTAACTAGTGCGGCGCATGGCCTTAAGGCAAACTGCTGGAACTTTCCGTACCACAAATTATTTTTTTTAAAAAAGATTAACATTTTGGAAATAAATTTACTATGAAAAAAAAATAGATTTTTGAGAAACTATAAATTTTTGACAAAAATTTACTTTTTTTGAAAAAGACTTTTTGAAGAAAAATGTATTTTGAATTATTTTGGAAATTCTGAACTTTTTTTCAATGCAATCGAACTGCTCTAACTGCATAGAGACGACATATCGAAGCGCCGCGTCGCCGTCTAACGGATAAACATTGGTACGGAACCTATAGGAATGTAAACAAAATGTATACTTATTGTTAAAATCTCTATAAAATATCTGATAATGTGATGTGCATATGTCTAATTTTTTTACTTATTTTACTAGATCTCCGAAACCGCTAGACCTGCCTCCATGAAAATTTGATCAGTTCTTCATCTTGTCAATACAAGTAAAATGTTCTTTGAATTATTAAAATCGGACACTCCGTTCTCTTAAAAACGGAGTTACCGTTTTCGGCACTTTTTGTCCCGTATCTTCGGAACGGCTAGACCTGCCTTCGCCAAAAGCTAATCAGCAGGTTTCCTTATCAATACGAATCGAATGTTTTTTTAATTATTCAAATTGCTTCATCCGTGTTCCCGAAATCGTCGACGAAAATTTGTATCCGCACACACATATATACACGCACACACACATACATCCATTTTTTTAAGGTATGCCAAAATGTTCAGAAGGTTTTGAAACGTAAAAATATATAAAAATTTTCATTTTTGATTTTTTTGCGATTACTATAACTTGCCCTACGGGAAGTTAAAAATTATGTGAAATATTTATAAACCTGTAATAATTTAACACTTACTCTTTTTTATTTGTGCAGACTCATCCTCAATACTCATTCCAATATGGTGTCAACGATCACTATACCGGAGATGTCAAATCACAACATGAAGTCCGTGATGGTGACGTAGTAGAAGGTGACATACAATTAGAAATTTTTGCCTGAAAAATATTTTATATGTTTGGAATAATTATTGTTATATCTTAGGTCAATACTCATTGGTTGAACCTGATGGTTCCGTAGGCACCGTTAAATATGCAGCCAACGACAGAGACGGTTTCAATGCAGTCGTTTCTAAAACTGGACCGACTGTACATTCCCACGGACATCACGGTTATCACTTGTAACAAAATAATAAGATTTGCTACTGTACATGATCAAAATACCAAGGAATAGCATGTACTTTATTAATAGTCATACCAATAAATGTTCAAATATAATATTGTTTTTTTCTCTAATAAAAAAATAAAAAGATGGATTGCAAGTAGATTTCTAGGAAATGCTTTTAAAAACATACAAAATCATTTGTTTATTTTGTTGTAATAACGTATTTTGCTGTAAAAACTATTCGAATAACGTGTTGCTTGTGTTTACGGTGTAGAAATTATTTTTTAACTAGTTTTTTTTTTATTTGACTTCGTTATATAACATTTGGTCATATACAAACATAATGAATATACATGTACATTAGAAATAAATACATAACATCTTATTACTAATTTAAAATTATATAACTATTTTAGATTTTACAATAAATGCATATAATATTTTATAATTTCTTTCATTTCTTAATATGCAAATCCATGAAATTGGTTTTATTATACATTTGTCATCATAATATTTGTCCAGCATTTCTTCTCGTTGTTTTATAAATCTGCTACATTTCATAATAATATGTTCTATATTTCCGTCTTCTTCTCCATATTCACAGATAGCTGATTTAATACCAATTTTATATAAGTGACTTGAAAAATTGCCATGGTTTAATCTGATTCTACTTAACGTAGTTATAAATTTTCTATCTTCATTTTTAAGACCTTTAAACCAAGTTTTTTTTCTAATTTTATTCTCTATAGTCTTATATGTTTTTCCCTTTACGGTGTCATCCCAAATTTTTTGCCATTCCTCTTCTACATTTCTTTTACTTATGTTTTTCACATCACTTTTCAGCATAATGTCCATTTTTTCTCCTTGTTTCGTTGCTATTTTTGCTAATTTGTCCACCTTTTCATTTCCCTCTATTCCATTATGTCCTCTGATCCACGTAATTTTTATCTCATTTCCTATCAATTTTATATTTTTTAACTCGCTTCGAATTTCTGTATAAATTGCTTCCTCACAAAGATTTTTCTTGTTTATGCTTATTAATTTTTCTACACAACTTTTGCAATCGGTATTACAATTGCTCTTCTTATGTTCAAGTTTTTAATATATTTTACAGCTTCTCCTATAGCTACTAATTCCGCAGTATATACTGAGACAAAATCTGGTAGTTTTATCCATTTATGAAATTCGTTCTTCTCATGAATCATGGCACATCCTACTTTATTATCTACTTTAGAGCCATCTGTGTAGATTTCCTCATATCCTCTACTGTTTATTATACTTGTCTCTTCATTATTAATATTGACAAAAAATTGTTTACCTTCATCAAACCATAAATTTTTAAGATTAACATGGTTTTCATATATTTTATAAATATTAGTTTTCTTCGTAAAATTCAAACTGTCTACCATAATATTTTGTTTATTATCCCAAAATTTATTATTCTCCATTAATTTTTCCAATTCTTCTAATCCACTAATAATATTTGGCTCTCTTCTTTATATCTTCTTATATATATATATATATATATATATATATATATATATATATACTAGCTGACCCGGCCAACGTTGTTCTGCTAAGCAAGGTATATTTTAAACAATTTCTAGATAATCAAAAATATTAATACTTCAAAGTGTATAAGGATGTGTTGTTCGAATGCTATATACATAGGTATTATAAAAACAATAAACCCCATTAGAATGTCTATATTTTGTCAATACAATCAAGCTGGAAGTTTTATTCACTTTCTATAGAAAACATGGTATAATCCAATCGAAGTCTTTTTTGGTCTTTCGACTTTTTGATTACGTTTCAAGTTTTTCAGATTCTTTTTGGATTCTGGATTTTGTGTGTAATTGTAAATAATACTACTGAGCTTATACAAAGTTTTCAAATTTCTGCGAGGAGAGATAAAAAATGAATTAAGTATTTCTTCTTTGACCTGCTTTTTGAAAAGTTTTAAGCTACTTCATCATTGTAGTCCAAAATGTGCTTTTTGATGTCATTCAAAAATTTGTTATCTAGTCTTTTTTACCATATAAGCGGGGTAACTTGAAACGGGCAGGTGGCAAAATGGTTTAACTAATACTAAAACTACCAACGGAAGAAAATACTTTTATTATGGATTTTCAAAGATTACCGTTTATCTCTCCCATTTCAAAGATTATGGTTTTCAAATCAAGTTTGTAGCTGGCTATACATCTTTTTTCCTCTACTTTCAAATATTGTTGTTAAACAATGCTTAACTTTACTGATTTTTGGCACATCGGTGGTGAGCCTTTTTATACCCGGACCTTCATATATTACTATCTATTCTGCGATAAATTCTAAGAAATTATAACTGGAAAAATGTTATTCGACAAAATGTCCATTTGATCCATACCAAATTTAGGTTCTGAATTTAAGGGGGGCGATACATGTAACAAGAAAAAAAAATCGATTTTTTTTTTCATAAATCGTTACAATAACATCTCAAAAATATGCCTGTAAATATTCAAAACAAAATTATCATTATTTATACAATAAAAACTCATTTAAGTGCCACGTCTCAACTCGACGCTTGAGTGCTATTGTACTCTTATCTGTTTCTGTGTCAAAACTTTAAACGCGTTTTTCTCAAAACGACATTTTTGAAATTTGCGGGCGTGATAACTCAAAAAGTTCTCAACCGATTCCAATGAAATTTTGCACACATCTACTTTACAGTAATAGCTTCTAGTTAAACCTCAAACATTCCAAAAAATGTTTCAAAAATTAACCCTTTTACCAAAAAAACCATTGAAAAAAAGGTGAAAAATCAAACTTTTTTTTTCTAAGGTGTGCCAATTTACGATTTTGTGACTTTTTTATTTTTTTTTGGTTTAACTAGAAGATATATGTTTTATGAACACGTACAAACTATTTTTTTTAAATTCAGATCACCGTACGAAAAGTGAGAACGCCCGCAAATTGATGGCGTTTTCCGAGAGGGTCTTGGCAGATTTATTTTTACGGCAGCCATTTAAAAAAAAAAATTAAAAAAAAACTTTTTTTGTGTATTTTAATATATAATAAATAACCCTAAAAAAGTTCAAAAAGATTCAATCATTCCTTCCCAGTTTAAAAAGTCCTCAAAAAATGGTAAAAATTAAGGCGATTACATGTATCGCCCACCTTAAATGGGATAAATAAAAAATAATATAACCTAGAAAATGTTTTATAAATACCAATGAGTATATAATTATACAAATGAGATCTTTCAGAGCACCGTGTTTGAGAAAAATATGCCAAGAAGTGCATTTTCCTATTAACATATCAAAAAAGTTTATATTTTGAGTCTCTAGTAACACTTGCAGCCCGTTTAATAACGTTTTTGTATATAAATAAAACTACAAACAAAACTACTTACTACAAATTTATCATAAATAAATAATATTCGCGTAAAACATCCTATTAAACGTAATTGAACATCATCTGTCAAAAGCGTTTGACATTTCACGAAATTGCCACCGTCCATTGTTTTATTTAAATTACGCTTCTACAAAAATTTTCAAATTAAAAATGTAAAGAATGAAACCAATTCTTGTCACTTTAAATTTAACAATAATAAATTTTTTGAATGAGTTATTTTATGAATTTGTGAAATACATCCCGCTATTCTGTATTCCGATGCAAGAGTGAAGCCTAAATGTGCACAAATGTGCACAACACGTGTTAGAAGCTAGGTAATACATCAATTAAAAAATTTGTATGACTTTAAAACATTTTTATTTTTTCCATACGTTTCGACACATAGTTTTGTGACATCTTCAGTGGACTCTATTTTGAAGGCACAGATAAAAATTATTAATTAAAACTAATATATATTAAGTGATATGGTATGAACTTACATGTAATTGTAATAATCCTAGCTTCTAACACGTGTTGTGCACATTTGTGCACATTTAGGCTTCACTCTTGCATCGGAATACAAAATAGTGGGATGTATTTTACGATTTCATAAAATAACTCATTCAAAAAATTTATTATTGTTAAATTCAAAGTGACAAGAATTGGTTTCATTCTTTACATTTTTAATTTCATTGTGCATTGTGAACAATTATAATTAGGAAATAATTAAGATTATTACAATTACATGTAAGTTCATACCATATCACTTATTATATATTAGTTTTAATTAATAATTTTTATCTGTGCCTTCGAAATAGAGTCCACTGAAGATGACACAAAACTATGTGTCGAAATGTATGGAAAAAATAAAAATGTTTTAAAGTCATACAAAATTTTTTAATTGATGTATTGCCCTGAAAACTGAATATCATATATATATATATATATATATATATATATATATATATATATATATATATATTAGGGAGGGCCAATTCATTATATAAGTAAAATTAAGCGATATGGGCACCTTTTTATATGAAATATATGTGTTATTTAAATGAATTTTGACTGCAAAACCATATATCGCAAATAACTTTTTAGCCAGCAAAATTTTCAATAAAATACTGGTTTTAATAAGTAAATGTATTAATTTAGGCATGTGAATAATTCAAATTGTGAGTTTTATTTTTATTAAGATTATGTGCGGGGGTTTTTAAATCGGGTTTAGTTTGTTGTTATTTATTTCCATCAGAGTGCGCTAGTATTTTTTTATTATACAATTAATTCTAGAAATTTCGAAAATAATATATTAATGTGAAAATTCCGCATGGATGTTCATTCAGTTCGTCACTAGGGCGTCAAGTATCAATGGCGAGTTCTTATTTAAATTCAGGCGCAAGTGCCAGTGATTTGAATCATATGCCCTCGCATGATCAAATTACATTTGGACCAGCAGAAGAATTTACAGGAGTGAATCTTCCGACAATTATGGAAGTTATCAGGGGATTGAGGATTTGTCATGTTGGCTTGACGTCACCCCACGCTATTAGAGCATAAGCCTTAAGCCGTCGCATTGCAGCATGCCACAATCAGTAGGCTTGACAGTCGAAAACTAGTACATGCTGTACATGTGACACTTCTTCGGTATCTACCTAGCTATTTTGTACAGCGTGCGTGAGTCAGCACGTAAATCAAAACTTATCGACAAATTCCAATACTAGAAATATTCATTATTTCTTTCAATAACCATAATGTCAAGAGAATAGTTATAAATATTTTGTAAGTTTACAAAATATATGTTTTCAAGAGAAACTTTTCATAATTTTTTAATATAAATATATGATATAATTCATTAAATTCTAAATAGGGAGAATGTTTTTTGCTAAATTTCTTGGAAATGCGTACAAGTTGCTAATAAGCAAAGTACGTATAAGTTATCTATAATGCAAAATGCGTGCAAGTTGTCAATGTGTAAAATACGTGCAAGTTGTCAATTTGCAGAACGCGTGCAAGTTGTCAATTTGCAGAATACGTGTAAGTTGTCAATGTGCAAAATACGTGCAAGTTGCTATTTTTATTTAATTTTTGTAATATACTCTAAATAATTAGTAACTTCAAATCTATAAATATTTCGATTCTTTTGTAATAAAATATTCAGTATACTTATTTCCTTTTTAACAAAATATTCAGTATTTATATATAATTTCAAACTACATCAAGTAAACTTTTAGGGGACATTAGCGAGTAAGCCTAACCTAGAATCTTGCATCGAAACAGGTTAAAAACATTTTCCGGCTTTTTGAAATCAGTAACTTACGGATACCTCAGACTACATCAAGGAAACTTTTAGGGGACATTAGCGAGTAAGCCTAACCTAGAATCTTGCATCAAAACAGGTTAAAAACATTTTCCGGCTTTTTGAAATCAGTAACTTACGGATACCTCAGACTACATAAAGTAAACTTTTAGGGGACATTAGCGAGTAAGCCTAACCTAGAATCTTGCATCGAAACAGGTTAAAAACATTTTCCGGCTTTTCGAAATCAGTAACTTACGGGTACTTCAGACTACGTCAAGTAATCTTTTAGGGGACATTAGCGAGTAAGCCTAACCTACAATCTTGCATCAAAACAGGTTAAAAACATTTTCCGGCTTTTTGAAATCAGTAAGTTACGGGTACTTCAGACTACATCAAGTAATCTTTTAGGAGACATTAGCGAGTAAGCCTAACCTAGAATCTTGCATCGAAACAGGTTAAAAACATTTTCCGGCTTTTTGAAATCAGTAACTTACGGGTACTTCAGACTACATCAAGTAATCTTTTAGGGGACATTAGCGAGTAGGCCTAACCTAGAATCTTGCATCGAAACAGGTTAAAAACATTTTCCGGCTTTTTGAAATCAGTAACTTACGGGTACTTCAGACTACATCAAGTAATCTTTTAGGGTACATTAGCGAGTAAGCCTAACCTAGAATCTTGCATCAAAACAGATTAAAAACATTTTCCGGCTTTTTGAAATCAGTAATTTACGGGTACTTCAGACTACATCAAGTAATCTTTTAGGGGACATTAGCGAGTAAGCCTAACCTAGAATCTCGCATCGAAACAGGTTAAAAACATTTTCCGGCTTTTTGAAATTAGTAACTTACGGATACCTCAGACTACATCAAGTAAACTTTTAGGGGACATTAGCGAGTAAGCCTAACCTAGAATCTTGCATCGAAACAGGTTAAAAACATTTTCCGGCTTTTTGAAAACGGTAACTTACGGGTACTTCAGACTACATCAAGTAATCTTTTAGGGGACATTAGCGAGTAAGCCTAACCTAGGATCTTGCATCGGAACAGGTTAAAAACATTTTCCGGCTTTTTGAAATCAGTAACTTACGGGTACTTCAGACTACATCAAGTAATCTTTTAGGGGACATTAGCGAGTAAGCCTAACCTAGAATCTTGCATCGAAACAGGTTAAAAACAATTTTCGGCTTTCTGAAATCAGTAACTTACGGGTACTTCAGACTACATCAAGTAATCTTTTAGGGGACATTAGCGAGTAAGCCTAACCTAGAATTTGCATCGAAACAGGTTAAAAACATTTTCCGGCTTTTTGAAATCAGTAACTTACGGGTACTTCAGACTACATCAAGTAATCTTTTAGGGGACCTTAGCGAGTAAGCCTAACCTAGAATCTTGCATCGAAACAGGTTAAAAACATTTTCCGGCTTTTTAAAATCAGTAACTTACGGGTACTTCAGACTACATAAAGTAATCTTTTAGGGGACATTAGCGAGTAAGCCTAACCTAGAATCTTGCATCGAAACAGGTTAAAAACATTTTCCGGCTTTTTGAAATCAGTAACTTACGGATACCTCAGACTACATCAAGTAAACTTTTAGGGGACATTAGCGAGTAAGCCTAACCTAGAATCTTGCATCGAAACAGGTTAAAAACATTTTCCGGATTTTTGAAATCAGTAACTTACGGGTACTTCAGACTACATCGAGTTATCTTTTAGGGGACATTAGCGAGTAAGCCTAACCTAGAATCTTGCATCGAAACAGGTTAAAAACATTTTCCGGCTTTTTGAAATCAGTAACTTACGGGTACTTCAGACTACATCAAGTAATCTTTTAGGGGACATTAGCGAGTAAGCCTAACCTAGAATCTTGCATCGAAACAGGTCAAACTACTTTTGTAGAAAAATATTGTTTTTGGGTTTTTAGGAATGACATACATTTATTCATTTATTTATTTACACGACATGGTTTAAATACAACATTTTTATTTCTTTAAGTTATATTTTTATTTAAAATAAAATTTCTTACATTTAGCTAATACAATTTAAATAAATTAATATCTGAAATTTTGCTTGCTTTCCAGTCGAGGATGCTTTTCACGAGATAGTAGCGTCGCTGTCATAACACCTTCGCGATTTTGCTCCAATACGCGTTTTGATACATTAGCCAGTAATTGAACATGTCCCTCAGTTCCCTGAATGTGGACCGGAATTTTAGGGTGACTCCATGGACACTCATTGCTTTGTAGATATTGTACTAGATGTTCATGAGGAATATTTAGCGTAAAGGCTGGTTCGGATATATTTGAATAATCATCCATATCTATCATATTAGTATAGTCGGTGCATTCAAAATTTATTTCGGGTGTTTTGTAATCTCTCAATTGCGTCAGGTCTTCCACATTATTACGGTAATATAAGATTTTTTTTATAGCTGAATCTCGTATTTCCCTTTTATTATCAAACAACATTGCTAATAAAATATTTTCCGAGTGAGCATAGTATGCGTTTTCTTTAGCAACATTGTTCACAATTTGTCTTAAATTCGAGTCTAAATATTGCGTCCAGCTAATAAATTTATAAAATAATATACTACCATACACCACAGAGTTGTAATATTTAATGTTAAAGTACATTGGAATATATACTTTCATTACGTAGTTTGCCAGAATTTTCAAATTTTTGGATGGCTTATTAGTAGTTACATATAACCGAAGTAACCTACTAGCCTTCGTGAGCCAACGGGAATGTGCTATTGGCCCTGGTTTCATGTTAGCTAAGTCTGTCGATACTTCTTTAGAAGCAACTGCTTTAGCTATTTTTATTAAATAACTTGAGACAGTTGTCGATTCAGCAGGACTTATATCAGCCAAATTTTCAAGTGGGATTGTTTCAAAGTCTTTTACCGGCTGGAAGTATATAGGAAAAAATAAATTATATTGAATTTGAACATAGGGTATTAAAAATAGTAAATATGTTATAACTCACCGGTATATTTTCGCATGTTTCAATTTGTTTGCTTAATATTCCAGTTTTTGTTCGTGGTCCAGTGGTCAATGATTTTTGCAAATAGTTAAATAAATGACAAAGTGGAAGTTCGTTAAAGTGGAGAAGACACACAAACCAATGCAGTGGCCTGTTTAACTGAATTTCAAATCGACGTAAAATCCCATTTTTTACGCCTGTATTTGCTGGTTCACCATCGCAACATATGCCTATCAAAGAATCGAGAGCTATTCCTTTATCGGCGAAAAACTCGTTCAATTTGATTACTTTACTTTCCGAATCTTCATTTTCCAATTTTGTGTAACCCAACAATTGGCAATTCGGTTCCTTTAAAATAACTAAATGCGCTTCTTTAATCATTCGTGGGTGAAACTTCTTATCGATTTTTTCCATGGTAATAGAATCATTTTTTCGGCCGTCGAATGAAAATGCTATTAATTCAGAAGAATCATATCGTTTGTGTAGAGCTTGCCTATTTTTCTGCCTCTCACGAACGCTTTTATTTTTATCCATAATGACAGGATTGCCCCAATCATCCGTTATGCCCAGGTCACGCAGGATTGCCGTCACCACGCCAGAACCAACTCTATCAGAAATTGCAAATCTGTCGCACATTAAGGCATTGTATAATAAAAAAATACTAGCGCACTCTGATGGAAATAAATAACAACAAACTAAACCCGATTTAAAAACCCCCGCACATAATCTTAATAAAAATAAAACTCACAATTTGAATTATTCACATGCCTAAATTAATACATTTACTTATTAAAACCAGTATTTTATTGAAAATTTTGCTGGCTAAAAAGTTATTTGCGATATATGGTTTTGCAGTCAAAATTCATTTAAATAACACATATATTTCATATAAAAAGGTGCCCATATCGCTTAATTTTACTTATATAATGAATTGGCCCTCCCTAATATATATATATATATATATATATATATATATATATATAGATATATATATATATTAGGTTGGGCCCCGAATCATTATAGAAGTAAATTAAGCGATATGGGCACCTCTTCATATGAAATATATGGTTATTTAAATGAATTTTGACTTCAAAACCATATATCGCAAATAACTCTTTAGCCAGCGAAATTTTCAATAAAATACTGTTTTAATAAGTTAATATATTAATTTAGGCATGTGAATAATTCAAATTGTGAGTTATATTTTGATTGATTGATAGTTTGTTACGGGGGTTTTTAAATCGGGTTTAGTTTGTTGTTATTATTTCCATCAGAGTGCGCTAGTATTTTTTTTTTATAATAATTCTCGAAGTTTCGAAAAGGATATATTAATGTGAAAAATTGGCATAAATCTTCATTCAGTTCTCCAGTTAGACGTGAAGTATCAATGGCGAATTCTTATTTAAATTCCGGCGCAAGTGCCAGTAATTTGAATCATATGCGCTCGCATGATCAAATTACATTTGGGGAAGCAAAAGAATTTACTGGAATAAATCTTCCGACAAGTATGAAA